>NC_085140.1:413337386-413552257 GCF_024139115.2 Armigeres subalbatus | reverse complement strand
CTAGAAGTTATTACATTGCAAATCCGAAGTCTCAACGAGTGTTGCAAGTTACCCCATACCTGGGGTTGATGGAAAAGCATGTTTTTAATCATCCAAACCAAATTATTCGCTATCTCGGTGAAATAAGATGCATGACGTATTCTACACGTTCCCATTAGGTTATGGATTTGATGAACTTATCTTCTAGGGTGCTACATTTCTAAAACAAAGTCGTTAAAGATAAACATTTTTGCAAGTCAAATCGGTTCTAGTACCCTAAGAAAAAATGTTTATTTATAGCCGGGTACCTTCTCAATTCAAATTTAGGTCTTGAAGACACTAGAAATAGACAAAACTTGCGAAAAAAAAAATAGGAATGGAAATCCAACTAGGAGACTCCTGAATATGTTTTACCCCGTAATGTATCGAACCTCCTTAGCTGTGCGGTAAGACGCGCGGCTACAAAGCAAGACCATGCTGAGGGTGGCTGGGTTCGATTCCCGGTGCCGGTCTAGGCAATTTTCGGATTGGAAATTGTCTCGACTTCCTGGCATAAAAATATCATCGTGTTAGCCTCACGAATGCAAAAATGGTAACCTGGCTAAGAAACCTCGCAGTTAACTGTGGAAGTGCTTAATGAACACTTGTGCGATGCGGCTCTTCCCAGTGTGGGATGTAATGCCAATAAGAAGAAGAATGTACGACACATTTCACTTCTATCATATTCTTTTTTTTTACTCATATCACATCTCACTTCTTAAGCCCCATTTCTCACATCTCATTTGCCATTTCTCACTTCTCAATTCTTATATTTCAGTTCTTGCTCACTCCGTTTCTCACTTCTCGTGTCTCGTTTGTTACATCTCTATTCTCACATTCCTCTGCTTTCTCACTTTCCGATTCTTTTTTCTCACTTTTCACTTTCTCACCATCGGTTCCTCACCTTTCACTTCCACCATCTCATTATTTACTTCTTGTTGCTTCTTTTCGCTACTCAATTTTTACTTCTTACTTTTTCTACCTCAAATAGCGCTTCTCAGCTCTAATTTCCGCTTCCAATGCACCTCTCACTTATATATTATATCTTTCAAATTCTAGACTAACATTTGATAAAGGCGTAGCAGCCATAATTTGTTCTATCCCGTTTTTTTTGTCCATGTATATATCTCTGTATGTTGACGAGGAATAGGAAAGAATAAGTTTTGGCCTGTTACGCCCTTTTCAAACCTTGATTCACTTATTTTTTCTTCTTACTCCACCCATCCCACCCTTTTTAATTCTCAGATGACAATTCTGATCGTTACTTCTTTCTGTTTTTCTAACTTCTTTCATCCTATCACGGATTCTTTACATTTTACATTTTTCACGATTCTTTTCTCTCTTTTCACTTCTTTTTTTAAATAATAAAATTGTGCATGGTACTTGCCCATATCAAACTATGGCTCTCATAGATGAGCATATCGCGTTTTGGCATGCATACAATATAAAAATGCATATTTTATAATGGAAAATGTAGTGAAGGCGATTTTTCAATAACTTCACTAATGTCTTTGTCCATACTAGAAATGGGCGGTCAGATCCGGAACCGTTAAAATGATCCGGATCTGTAAAGTGAGTGAATGATTTGTGGATCATTTTTGAAAAGATGTTCACTAGATCAGCAAATCATATGACCATTTGTAAGGAAATGATAAAATGAAAAGTTCATTGTTTGTACTCCATACGCTTATAAACAAGAAAGGGTGAAGTTATTATCAGTATGGTTCAAAAGTGTGAGCCTGAATAACGAACGTTTTACTATTCTTGCGTTTTGTTCTAAGGATCCGATCCGGTTGAGAGATCGATCATTAGAATGAATGACCCAGATCTGATCAATTCATCAAAGTAATCCGCTTTTCCCATCTCTAGTCCATACATATGTTTAGATTGTTGAGAAAATGTTTTAATCTAATGGAAAACCTTGCAGAAATTAAATCTTTAATTTTATCACAAAGAGGAGTATTTTTTATTTTAAGGACATCAGCTATCATCGGTTTTGTAATCGAATCGGATTGTATTAACTGACTGAAGCATTTTAATCCATTTTCCCTTAATTTATTTTTGTTTGATGACACGTGAAACACCATGCATTTTTTCTCAATCGTGACAGAGAGTGAGAAAGAGTTATTCTGCATTTCTTCTCCGTCATATACAATTCTAACGGAAGTAAGCAGCCCAGAATGATTTCAGCAAGGACGTTAATTATTTTTGGGAAGGGTCGAATTCCATTTGGCCGAAATGGTTATTATATCGAATACGGTTTAGCTGGAAATATCATTTAGACAAAGAAACATACGTCCGAAAACGTCGTTCGGCCGATCAAATTATTTGGCCGAATTAGTCGTTTGACCGAAAAGCTTATTTGGTTTAATTGAACGCTTGGCCGAAAGGTTGCTAGATCGAAACTATTTGACCGAAATTCAGTCGAAAGGGATATATTTTTTTTTAAATTTCTTTATTATAGTGATTTTTCAAAAAATTATAGAGTTCATCACGACGAAAGGGATATATTTCGTTCGCCCGAACAGGTCATATGGTAGAAAATTGCCATTTGGCCTAAATGGTCAGGTCATTTGTAAGTAAAGGTAATTAGGCAGAAACTGTCGTTTGGCCTTAAATGAGAGAAAAATCCCTAACGGGTCATGCGGCTAAAAAGGTAAAATTCGTTTACTAAACAGGTCACATAATTACCCTTCATTTCTCACATTTTATTTAGCAATTAACATGGCTTGATAGATTGTTCGCTTCGTAGTTGGTAGTCTTCATTGGCTGAGAACAACAAATACACTGGGTCACTTTCCACGCGGTTGGTATTTGGCTATTTCTGGCCTTCGGATTATTCAAAACATTGAGTTGACCTTGCGGAAAAATCCACAAAAAGTCGAAGAAAAAAAGGTTGTATAAAAAAGATGTGAAAATTTATGTGGACCGATAAAGCGATAGAATCCATCCGCGTAAGAAGCGACGCCAGTGTGAGCACTGCTCACCAATTTAACAGTCTTCTAGGGATTAAAAAGCCAATCTCACTGTACATGCTTTAAAGTTTTCATAATTCAAGATCAATAATAATGCAGCGCATCGCAGTCAATTAAAAATTAGCAGCGGAAATTGGTTCGACGCTCACTGCTACAAGAGACCGTAGAATCTTCTGCATATCCGTGAGTAACAAGGGAAAAAAATAGTTGATTACCTGGGATGGTAATCTATGGGAAGTCACCTTAGCAAGCGACATAATATTTATTTTTATGTAGATTTTTCCGTGATACGAAGTTAAAAACCGCGTTTCAAGTCAATCCAACGCGAAAACACTGAGCTTCGTTTCCTAAGTTATGACACGATCCAATGCGATTCCTACACGTGGCTTGCATACTTAATAGAACCGCGTTCTTCCCGAATTAACGTGCAATGTAAGATCTCAATTCATTACGCTCTAATTATCTACCTTCTTTGAAACGCGATGAGAAGAGAAACACATTACAGTTGCTCGGTAGCTGCAGTAATATGATAGAAACGTTTCAACTCTCTACGGTATTTTAAAGCATCTTCATCCATATTTTTACTGCAGCCGTTTAACGTCTTTGGGAGGTGTGGTTCGGTTCCCTTCAGTAAGCAATCATCTTATGTTTTACCTTATCAAATGTAAACGCAACATGTAATGTATCCGTGAATTCGTCTTCGAGGAAGCTCTCCGTATTTAAGTAAACGCAAGTAAAGCAATCAATTAACCCCAATTAACCGCTAAGTGGTGGAATTCAATGGGATTGTACAAACTCGTCTTATGACAAGTGAAGACATTCCACTAAAAAGCTCAAAATAATTTTCTTAACAATCAATTAAATTAAATATTAAAATTGTTCAGTCAGAAACCGAATATATAAATGAGTACATGGCAAAGCGATTTTTGTAACCGTACCTCAATGATTCATCCGATCAATTGGATATAAAAAACATTTACTGTGAAACATTCTGCTTGTTCAGATTTGTTTTCGAGATAATGGCATAATGGTAGTGGAATAAATCCGATTAAAAAGTGTATATTTTATATTCGTTCAAATAGGATTTTCAGTGAAAACCAATTGAATGTTATGTGCTTTTTAGAAGTCTTTCATTTTTTAATCCTTTGAAAAATCATTTAAAATATGCCAAATCGAAATATTGAAAATAAAAAATAGAAGACTTTACGCTTCTTCTTAGTTCAGATGTGCAAAAAGGTGTTTATTTGGTTCAAGTCGCCCGACTTGCCAAAAGTTACGCCATCCATGTTCACTCGTTTTGGGCCTGATTGAAATCTGTAGAGTAGCATAAAAAATGCCTTTTGGTTTTTATAAATAATTTAATAAATAACATGAATTATTTTCTTCACAAACGCATAAAAATAATGAACACTCAACCCTCTTTTTACGTCACTTATTGGAGGGACGTAAGCCGAATGTGACGTAAAAAGATTTTTTGCTAAAATTTCTAGTATTTCACTTAATTTATTGATTGTTGAATGCTTTTAAATATATTCACTTGCATCTTACATGAGGTATTGAGGTATACAGCCGCGGTGTCAACCCAATTTTATCTTCCTGAGTATTAGTCTTTCACTTACGTCTCAAATACTGTAAGATCTCCAAATTGTCCTGGAGTTTGAATCAAATGGTCTACCGATTCAATCAAGGCTTCCATGGTGTCGAATTGCGTTTTAAATTCTGGCATGTAAGATGTTAATTGGATGTCCTGGAAAGAACGGTCGCTTAAGGTCACTCCTGACAGAATCCATGTTTCAAAGTGCTCGCGTTTTCGGGGGCACACCACTCGATACGGAAGCAACGCACAACTGTCATTTTTATTTTTTCACGACGCAGCAAAGCTAAATCAACAAATATGACAGTTCTGCGCCGCCTCCGTATCGAATGATGTGCCCCCGAAAACGCGAGCACTTTGAAACTTGGATTCTGTCAGGAGTGACCTTAAGGCAGATTGAGTTTGGTTTAATAAATCATACAGGGCATAAGAGATAACAGCCCTTCGGTTATTGGATGACCTGGAACGGAATTTGATTTAATATATCAAATAGGGCATGAACCATTTAAAAAAAAGAGAGAGATAGCAGCTTTTTCGTTACGCTTGCGCTCCTTAGGTCCTTGGTCTTCTTGTATGACCTGGAATGGAACAATTGTTAAAGGCAAATGATGAATATACAAAGCATCTACTTTGTTCTTTGGGTTTCTAAGAGTTCCTTCTTATAGACTTACTTTTGGAGTTGATCGTGAAGATAATCACAACTTACTTACTTATAGGTCTTGTACACCTCAAGTGGTGCAAAGAAGCGACTAGAAATATCTCTATCCTGACCGATGTCTAGCTATCGCTTTAATCTGCTGCTAACGGGTTGTTGTTCAACATTCACAACAGGGTCCAAAAATTGCTGTCACATTTATCGCCGCTCTAGCTCTCACATTGCGTTTTTAATCGATGATCAGCACTTCCTAAAATCATTTTTTCGCGTGTGCTGCAACGGAACAAAGATGAAACCCATTTTATTCTGTTGCTTAATTCTTGAACTTGGTACTCCTGTTTTGAAATTTGATGGATTGATCATGTTTTGCCTTTCTCGTATACTAAGTATACATAAAGGCTATATGATCACTCCACTCCACTGATCAACCAAACTTTTGATATAAGGCTCGGAGACCCATAGTGTTATATACCAATCGACTCAGCTCGACGAATTGAGGTGATGTCTGTTTGTGTGTATGTATGTATGTATGTATAGGTGTGTATGTATGTATGTATGTATGTGTGTATGTGTACAAAATTTTGTATACACACTTTTTGGAACTTAGCATTAACCGAATTACTCGCAACAAGTTCCATTCGATTGATAATCCTGTCCCATTGTTTGCTATTGAAAATTGGCCAGATTGGACTATGGGATCAGATGTTATGGCCAAAATACTATTTTCTATGCACAAAACACACTAAAAATCACTCACTCATAATTTTTTAGTATTTTTTCTTGCACGAGAAAGGCACCAACACCGCTAGGTGGATTAATCAGGGTTTTTTTAAACTTGTTTCGTAAAAGTTAATTTTGCTTATTCTACACTCCTTATGTGATGGGCGGATTTGTCTAACAATGAGCGTAATACAAAAAAGCCATTTGCAAGAAACTTTCAAAACTGGTTTTCAATTGTAGAACAAAGTAATGTTTCAGAAAAAGGTGTTCTTTTAAATTAATATGAAACAATTCGCCTACCTCAGTTGTCAAAAATTGTTTTTTAACGATTTCTCAACAGCACAGTTATTCAAGACTTTTCAAAATAAAGCTAATCCACAGATGTTTTGTGTTTTTCCATTGCTTTATGAGAAATGAAAAAAAAAATCTTCAAACTGCTTCGCTATCAAAAAATGTTTGAAAATTAACAAAAATTAGTTACCTAATTATTTCAAGTTTTATTTAGTGATTCACCTATTGAACATGATAAAATAAATGATTAAATCGTTTTGATACCAACATCATGTAAAGAACATTCGGCATTATATGGAAATGTTTGGGGTTCCAGCAGCCTTGCGAGCAAAGGCGTAGGATTGCCAATCCGGAGATGGCGAGTTCGATTCTTGGTCCGGTCTAGGATGTTTTCGGGTTGGAAACATTCTCGACACCCTGGGCATAGTGTATCCATTGTACTTGCTACACAAGATACATACTCATGCAATGGCGGGCATAGAAAAGCTTTCAATTAATAACTGAGGAAATGCTAATAGAATACTAAGTTGAAAAGCTAGGCCAAGTTCCAGTTGGAATGTAGAGCCATTGAAGAAGAAGAAGAAGATGGAAATGTTTTTTTTTCGCAGAATATATATAAATATATTTATGTAGTAGCATTTAACTGACAATACAGACTTATTCGCCGACAGCACCTGTGAAAAAAACCGGAGGGTCGGTTTGGGACTGTTTTTTTGCAACTCATTCCATTTTTTTAAATGATTTTTTTCATACAACCGTTCTTGCTATGCTTGTGAATAGATGTCAATGGTTTTAATTACTAAAATCAAAACGGCTTAAGTTACTTAACAAGAGCAGTAAACTGTAAAAAATGTACCGCTCTAGATGCATTTGGGAGCAATTGCGTGACCTGCTTTCAAAACTATTTTTACGCGTAGCCCTCTTAATGTTTCATAATTTACTGAATAAGTCAGAGGCGGAGAACCACTCGTAGAAAGTTTTCTTTCATCTTTTTTCGAGTGATTTTTCTTAATAACTAGTGTTCATCACTAATCTCGTCGCAAGTACGCTACAGTTCTCAAAGGCAGCGTACTTGCAAGTGGTACCCCACCAAATATCAATGGCTGGCACTAGTACGCAGCGGAACAAAACTCAAACAAAAGTCAGACCGCATATATTAACAATTAGTTGTAACAATAATCCGCTCGAAACAGCTAATAAATCATCCTCGCTGATAGTAGGATAAAAGATGCTTCGATAGTAGAAAGTGTGACGCTCCTACTTCAGGAGATAGGTAAGTAGTTTATGTAATTTGTTTTACTAGTTACCGTAGTATGCGATGTCGATGTGACAGCAATGCGGTTCCACGATGGAGATAATAGATAAGATACACATAAAACAATTAAAGATACATGTGATATGCCACGTGAGTTTAATTGTGTTTTAGCAGATAAAATCCAATTTCGAAGTTGCTTTTCCGCAGATTCCGTTAGAGTTAGTGACTTTATATCCTACAATCGACTTTCTGAAACTCATCGCTCTATATCGGATACTTTTCCCGCTTGCAAAACCAATCCACTTGCATTCGAAGAAGTAGCTACTCTCGGACCCACCAGCATGCTTCCATATGTGTGGAACGGGGCAGTAACTGAATGTAACTGCAGTGCATCCAGCCCAAGCAGCAGCGATCCATTTCGCTTTATTTATTTATTAAAATTTATTCAAGATAAAGTAGAACATAAAAGTTTCAGTAGACAGGGTTTGAACTACTGGTTCGCGTTCAGCCATCAACAACAACGGCGGAGCGGTGAACAACCAGAGCCTGAGCCAAAGTAAAGAGCTACGGGGCAAATAAAACTCGCGAGACCTGCGCGTGATCGGGTCGAGTTTTAAGCGCGGGTAGCACACAGGAGGACAGCGCCGGGGAGGAGAAAAACATGTTTCTCATTTCCAGATACACAGCAAATACACTACACACTCACTCACGTTGGGAAACGAATGTTACAGTTCCAAACAGCTCCGAGTAAAGTAGATTGCATTGTAATGTAATACTCCTTTTTTTGGGGTTTCGGTGCTGCTGTCGTCTACGTCGTTGTCGTCGTCGTCGTTGGTGAAGTCTAGCAAATGCAGCAAGGCAATGTATAGGTACCGAACGGTACCCCGGCCGTCGTCTTATCTTGTTTGAACACTTCTGGAATACGCGTTCGTTCGGTTGGTATGTTCATGTTGAGCGCTCCACAGCACACAGACGACACACAAGTCGCAACCGACGACCGAGTCGGGGTTGCATTTCGGGATGCAATAAAACGGCTTCTGGCAATGTGCAACTGTTTGTCAGATAGACCTGAACGAAGTGCCATGTTTGCTAAAACGAAACGCAGCGTACGGAGCGATAAAAAAAGGACTGGTCGACGACTGCGTACCATCGATTCCAACAACGGCAGTGAGCCCGTGTCTAGTTGGTTGTGGATCGTAAAAATTCAATCTTCATCATAATCCGTTGCCAGTGGATACATAACGAAGAGCAGATAGTCAGCAGCATTATATGGCCTGTTGTAATTCATATTGAAATGAAGCACCAGGTAATTCATCCTGTTTTATCTTTTGATAATCTACCTTGGGGAAACGTAACCCGTTTGTTTACGCACTTCAATACCCATAATAGTGACTAGAAAAACATCTAATTGAGTCAACCTGTTCTCCATACATACAAAAAGTATATATGCTTTTACTACTTATATAGAGATTAATTAAAAGTGGTAAAAATCAATAATAATATAAACCCTTCTCACTTGAAAGCTTTTCAACAGTGTGCTATCAGCTTAGAACAAGTATTTTTTTCTTATGCTTCGATAATCCAACATATTACACATGTGCTGGAAAGGTCAAAACAACAACAGCCTAGCAAGAAACACCATGCATTGAAAGGATGCCATAAACGTGGTCGCTGCCAGAGGCAGTAATTCAATATTTGCTCCGCACACCATCGACAACAAACGTGTAAACACAGTATCGAGAATATGAAAGAAAAACAACAATAATGCATAATTCCCTGCAGGAAATCGTAACCAACAACAGCACCACCACCAAACGCTAGGCCATAAATCATATTGTGCGCTTAGTTTCCATTCGTCGATCCTCACGTATATCCTGCTAAAACAGCCGACACAATGTGTACTTTTAAACTCATTCATGTTTTTTCCTCTCTTCGCTTCATTCCAGACAGAATGCCTACCGAAGGAGTACTCGACGATCATGGGATCGCTACAATGTCACGTCCGTCACGGATTGACCAGTTCCTTGCCGGAATGGGTGGAGGAGCCGGTGGCGGCAATGCACCATCGTCGCCCACCATTCGAGGGACGTCCGGTGGGTCTGCGTCGGCCAGCGGGGGAAGCCAGTCGGCTTCCTCTTCCCGATCGAGCTTCGACGGCCAATTGGGAGGCTTTCAACCACCACCACACATGATGAACCCTGCCGCTCAGCACCACGGAAGGGAAAGTTCCGCGTTTGTTCCAGTGTTGCCATCACGATCGCTGAGGCCCGGTCTTTATCCCGGTATGCTGGACGGACCTGACGGAATGCCGAAGGATGGTGTGCCCAAACGTGGATCCAGCTACGAACTGATGGCTATGATGGCCGATAAGAGGAAAGAATTGGCCTTGAGGGAAGCTGCCGCTGCAATGCTACTGCCAAGACCCGGTGGACCACCAGTGCAATCTCCCGGAGGTATGTACCCGCCGGGTGCCTTTCTTGGTGGTCCAGGGCCATCCCCTACGTCTGCGGGTACCTTTACGTTTCCACCGGCCGGAGTTGGTCTCTATCCTCCTGGTGTTCCTGCCGGTATGCATCCCGGACTAGATCGAAGACTGCTGCGAGCTCCCGGACGGGCATCGCGCCCCAAGAAGCAATTCATCTGCAAATTCTGCAACCGACAGTTCACCAAGTCCTACAACCTGTTGATCCACGAGCGAACGCACACCGACGAGCGGCCGTACTCGTGTGATATCTGTGGGAAAGCCTTCCGGCGGCAGGACCATCTACGAGACCACAGGTAATTAGTCAAAGAAGGGGGAAATAAGAATTCGAATTGCGGTTTTCTGGTCGGGACCCGCGGGTGGTTGAAGCTTTCAAATAATTTTACGCTCGGGGGTGTCTGCTCGGGGAAGAGGCGGAATTCCAAGAAATACACCCATCAGCAGCACAGATATCCTATTGCTATTTGGATATAAATTATGATTTATGCTTCATTTTCAATTTTCTACACACCACCGTGTGCCGTCGCTCGTCATCGTGGTTCGGTGGGGGCCTTTTGAGTGATCGTACCGTTTCGGTTTTGCCCGCGTCATCATCTACCGTCCGTCAGTGGACGACGACGACAAGCTGCCGAGCTCGCCAACATTAGGCACTGGGCTGCACCAAGGGTACGTTGTGGTGCGAGAAAGGGGAGGAGGCATCGATCAATCCGCTACGCCTTTGATATGATTTCGGATCACTCTGCGGTCGATTGTTGGTTTCGTTTGTGGCATGGTTTGAGGTCTTCCCGAGCGAAGGTTTATAATGGGTTTAATTTTTTATGGGCCAGAGGTTGGAGCACTCATGTTACTGTTTTGAGGACATGTTAGGGAAAGTTAAGCAATCATTGAAAAAATATACAAAGAATAATTTGGGACTAATCAGAATCTTTTACATGGAAGCAAGCCAGTGCCTCACCACCGTGTTTAAATAGCTCTCTTGGTAGTTAGTCAACTCCAGGGGCTTTGTTGTTTTTCAGCCGGCCGATCTCCTCCTTGATTTCCTGGAGATTCGGAGCCGGAAATCGCATGTCCTGATATTTTATTTATTATCTTTCGAAGTCGAGTCAAGTACGAGACACTGAAGACGATCTTACTGTTGAGGTCGAAACACGTATCTGTCAAGGTTCAATTAAGTGGTGGAATTAAATGGGATTGTACAAACTCGTCTTATGACAAGTAAAAATATGCCCCAAAAGCAGAATCGTCTTAAAATTTTTTAAACCATGATTAGAATCAGTGTCTTCTCCTCTCTTTGGATCAACGCTGGAAATATTCCAGACTAAAATGGCACAGTCCTCTCATTCCTTTATTGTGTTTTTTTAAGATTCAGAAACCCATTGAGATTTGGGCCGGATTCAGGTCTGTGGGGGCCTGAGGTCAAACATTTTTGGCGGCCCCTGAAAGAACCCAAATATGTTAGCAATAGGTAAAGATGGTTGATTCTGGTACACAAGGTTTTGTGGGGGCTAGCCACTACTTGGGTGTTATTTTATGCTTTCACACATAAGAACCCATGATTTCGCCTTAGCTGTTCTTATTTCTTTGTTGTAGCTCGTCAGTTGTAGTTCATCATCGTCGTTTTAACGTAGACTGCAATCAGCAGCACATTTGGCGCAATTGAATTCCTTGTGGACGGATTTCCTAAGCTTCTCTAGAGTTTTGTTGCACCATGAAACACCTTTACTCGTACTAGTTGATTTAGTTGGGCAGCTCTCTTGGGCGCTGCGATCTCTGAAGGGGGATTCCGTTACGTCACCGGGAAAGTATGTCGAAGCCATCAAGACGTCCATACTACCTCTGGCAAATCGTATCTCCATCTTGGCGATCGAGATTTGTTGACCCATGGTTCCTGGACGAGCGCCACGGTAAGATTTTTTTTAAGTCAATCTTCGACAGAGTGCATCCGTGGCGCTCCAAGCATGGTGGAGGCTCACTTTCACGAAATCAGGTCCCATTTTTTAAGGTTGCATCCCTTATGGTGTTTATTATGTGAGAAGTGTTGCCCTCGCTCGATCCGGAGGCTTCTTCAGATGTTTATTGGGTCGGCCTTCCAGCCGGTTTAATGTTGGTGACAGTGGGCTCCTCATTGATTTTTTGGATTTCCCTTCCAATTTGAGTAGTATAATTTTCACCGAAAAAAAGCCAGTAAATTAATTTCGATAAGTTAGATTTCACCAATTTGGTAGTTGAGGGACTTTTACACCGTCACATCTTCTACTGTGAAGATCTAATAGGCACGAATATCAATCAGAATAGATTGTTCACAATGCGCCAATCAGTTACTTGAACATCATTTTTATTTCTCGGGAGCCTTTATTGGGCCCTCTTTAGCCATGCGGTAAGATGCGCGGCTACAAAGCAAGGTCATGCTGAGGGTAGCTGGGTTCGATTCCTGGCCCGATCTAGGAAATTTTTGGGTTAGAAATTGTTTCGACTTCCCTGGGCATAAAAATAAAATCGTGTCAGCCATGATAAAAGAATGCAAAAATGGTAACTTGGATTAGAAACCTCGCAGTTGATAGCTGTGGAAATGCTGAATGAACACTAAACTGTGAAGCGGCAATGCTCTCAGTGGGGGATGTAATGCCAATAAAGAAGGGACAACGATGAGCGCCTTTATTCGGTCGTTGTCATAGCTGAAGATCTGTTTAAAGAATGCTTGGATTATGTCTGGAAACGGTATCGTGGCCTCATCCATTATCACCATCTCTGCATCGTCGTAGGATTTTGTGGATACGTTATAGATATTCGTTTTAGTTTTAGGCTGATGAATTTGGGGTTTATCCACTAGTTCCGCTGTTGAACTACTTTGAGCAGCGATGCGATGCTTCCTGAATAAGGTTCAACTGAGCTGTAGTGAGTTGGACAGTGGAAAGTTATTGAGTTTTGTCACAACCTTCACGCACGCTCTCTTCGATCCAGATGGTGCATCGCTTTTTTGAGGTCCTGCGAAACGGATTTGTCCTGTTCGTTCCGCGAGTGTTTAGAAGAGCTGGGCTCAAAGTTATCCAATTAAAGATCTTTCCTGTCTTTTCCGCTCTTCTGAAAAGATGTTTCCTCTGTGATTGCGTGAGTCTTCTAATCTTACTATCCTCTGCACCAATAGCATTCATGTTTTTATCGAATCCTTTATTGTTTGTCTGAGATGCTGGTTCCATCATCCCCGTTATCTCCCATGCCCTCCAACAATCTCTCTGGATTTGGTCGATGGAGGATGAGATAGATCCGGACCATTGGCATTATCGGAATAAGTAACTGGTCTTCAGTAATACCAAGCTGGCTCAGAATGTTCTCCATATCGCTTTCTCACGACTAAGAGAAACAGTCATCTTGAAGGTTAGTTTTTGAAATTTTACTTATTTTTGATCGAGTAGCTGGGAAACAATGATCCGCACCAGTTTTCCTTCGTAATGCAGTAAAGACAGAGCTGGGCTGGTTGTCTTAGTACACCCCATCAAATAACAAATTCTGGGCTTTGTTGACTGCGTGGACGTGCGATTAGCGGCGTCAATAATCTAGGCGCATACGCTATAGAGTGTGAGTTCGATTCCCGTCCCGGTAAGGAGGAAGCTTTTCGTGATCGAAAAAATCTCCACTTATGTGTCCAGTTAGACATGTGCGCCGAAGTATTTGTAAACGGCGGCGGCGTAAAGCCATTTTTACACCGGCGTCGGCGGCGTCACGCCGTAAGCAATGTTCGGCGGCGGCGGCGGCGTGAATCGGCGTGAAGAATTTTGAGCTGAGAAAAAAAATCACGCAGCAAGGCATTTAATGTTTTTTATGAATTTTAGGTTTTTTTTGTACAATTGCTGGCCTCAGTCAGACTGATGGGGGGAACATCCTAGCAAAAGTTTACATTACATCCTCCACTAGGACATTTCCGCATCACAACACATGACTTCATTGGAAAGTACTTCGGATATAAATTCAGAAATTCGTGTGGAAATTCCTCAAGATGTTCCTCAGAAAATTCGAGAAAGGATTTCTAAGAATTAATTTAAAATTTCACTAATGAATTCCTTCAGAACTTCCACCAAGAATTACCTTGAAAATTTATTAGGGTATTCCTTCGGAAATTCTTTCCGAAATTTCTTCAAAAGTTCCGTCAGAAATTTCCTTCTACTTGAGGGATTTCTTCGGAAATTCCTTTATGGAGTCTTTTGGGAATTTCGTCAGTAATTCATTCGAAACTATTTTTAGGGATTCCTTTGAAAATTCCTTTAAGAATTAGATACCCATGGAAAATCCTTCAAGAACTGTTTTAGGAATACATTCGAAAATCCATTTGGGAGAAATCCTTCAGAAATTAACTTTAAGCACTATTTAGGGAATCTCTTCAGAATGATAAATGTCCAATTTTTTTATAAAAACGTTTTAAGTGTTTTTTTTATTTGAAAATAAGTTTAACTCTCAAATACCTTTAGAAATTTCTCCAAATTCGAATTCTTTCCAGAACTATTCCTGCAGTATTTTTGTATGGTTTACTGAAGTAATTTTCTAAAAACTTCCTGGAGAAAGTTTCAAAAGAATTTCTGAAAATATTACAAATGCCTTTCCGGAAGGGTTTCTGAAGGAATACCTGGATAAATGTCCAAATTAATTCTTGGTGGCTTTTCTAAAAAGATTTTCGAAGAAATTCCTGAAGAAATTTCCGATTCAATTTTTGAAGAAATAACAGAAAAAGAACATGAAAAGATTTTCGAACAGAATTTTAAAATGAGTTTCTGAAGGAATATTCGAAGAAATTCTGAAAGTAATTTACTAAGTAATTTTAAATGGATTTTCCAAACAGCTATTGGAATTTACATAGAAATTCCTATATTTCTCCTGGAATTTCTTCAAAAACCTAGGCAGTACTAAAACAAACTCAGTTTTGACTCTAGAATTAAAATAACATGCCAAGAAAAACTCCCAAAATATCGAGATTGCAGGGCTGGTAGCGATCAATGTCGTTCAAAATAGTGACTTAAGTGACCAATGCTGACGAAAAAAGGGACCAAATAGTGACTTTCAGTTCCAGAAAGAGTGACAAAATAGTCACTTTCAGTTGACTTTTATGTGGCAATGGTGCTTAGTTAATTATTTCTCAGACATAGAATTATTTCGACTCATCAAGTTTATAAGTCGGCGGTCGGAATCTCTCTTGATATGGAAAATAAAGCAACGTTATGAAGAATTTTAGAAACTAACTTTCTTTATAAAGCATGTAAAAATGCATCCCATTTTAAAGTATATTCATAAAGGGAACTGTTCCTTTTTTATATTTCACTAAACATATATTCATCTCATCGCTAAACAAAGAAATACAGCACAATCTTTATTGTAACTTTTCACAAACATGTATGCTTACTGATGATGATGATGATGATGATACTACCATCTATTGTAGCAAGGCACCTGCCGATAGCACTGGCCATATCTGACAAACGATTTGATCCTATTTATATTATTGAATGCATTTCATCAAACTCCTGTATGAAGGGCCAAAAATGGGTAGGGTGGTTCCATAAGCAGAGGCACTTATGCAAAATCCACGGGATGAGTAGAGAATCTCCTTCCAGAAGAAAGTTCGTACAATCAATAATACAATATTAAGCCCTCGTTTCCCAGATTGACCCAATAGATGGGGAGAAGAGCCCGCCCTTTATCCACGAGATGTTAACAATAGGAAGTTGGCGATTCCACTCGTCCTATCCAAATCGCTTCAATCAGGTGCCCTGATGGTTTTTTTTTATGGTTTATAATCATATAGTTTCAATATAAATTGATAAAGATATACAATGGAATTCTCTCACCAAGTTCTAATACGTCTTAATGTCCTGGAAGAGTGAGTTCCCTTCTTCAACTCCAGTTATTTTTTGATTTATGCTGTCTTCTGAGATAGAAAACCAATAGTTGTCTGGTAAAAGAGTTAATAGATTTCTTGATTTCTGAAAGGATGAAATAAAAAGACGGAAGGCAGTATCATACATAATAACATGAGTGTTTATAACACAACAATCGTGTTTAGCCCCAAAATGTTGAATGCACTATATTTGGATCACGCTAGTGTGGTGCTCCATTGGTGATATCTCAATTTTATCAGCCCCTGTTGAATTTTGGGATGATGAAACAGGTAATGAAACAAAATCTCATAATTTTGAAATATATTTCACAAATATATGTAAAGCCTTGGCGATACATAATGTGTTAACTCTTTTTAAGGCGGACGAATCTAAACAATAAATTAACAAAAACAACAATAGGACAGAATCATGACATGGTATTAAACTCAAATGTATGTTTGTTATACATTAAACAGTTCAGAAACATTGAAAAATTGGTGGCAATATAGTTGCCACTGCCCGGTAAGCGGAAAAACAGCCAACAACAAAAATAAATAAAAGGTTTTTAAAAATCAGGTTTTACGTAAAACCAGTTAAATCATGGCACGTTACATTTTTTTATGAAGAGTACGAGTCGGAAAACGCATTATAAGTGAAAAAGTTTTTTTTTGTGCTTATGCCCTTTTGTGCTTGTGCCCTTGGAAAAAAAACACAATTTCGTCTAACATCTAAAAACCAAATATACAGAAAGGCAAAGTTTTTTTCACGCTAATTACGCCATAATCTAACACAGGAGATTCAAAATAATTAATACCAACGAGAAAAAATATATCTTTGTCGTTTTTTTAACGAATTATAAACGGAAATCCTTCTTCCATTCGAAACTTACGATCTGTTCGTAAAAAAACTGTTCTCAAATTGACATTTATTTTTTTTATGGCTCAAATTCATCGGGGGGATTACTAGGTAGCCAATAAAGCCACTACATAGAAAAAAATAATTAGAGCTCTTGTTAATAAATAGAAAAACATATAATTTGTTGGTGGCAATAAAGTTGCCACTGCCTTATAAAGGGTTAACAGTACACGATATTTCTTAGGGAAAAGTCTTTCAAATCATTTCCAGTCATGATGTTGAATAAGCAACTGACGGTGGAAATATCGTTAGTTGTTTACAATATTATTTACGAAAATAGAAAAGAAGACTAAAATTTATAAAAATAGAGGTAACTAACTCAGGCAGAAAAACGTTATATCGGTGCAACACTGAATAATTCTATTTATTCAAAATTTAAAAACAGCTATTTACGCGTATTTGATCACAAAAATCTACATTATCAGACAATCTTGAATAAAATCATCGCTCTACGAGTCCTTTGCATAACATATTTTGGAAATCAGTCCCTGTAGTTTGCTATTGTCAAATGAAGCAAACTCTATTGAAATAATGAAAGCCTTAATTTTTTTTTCTTTGTCTTTATTAATGATATTTTCAGCCCTAGACTGGCTCGTCTCGTTGCTGTAGATTAAAACTTATTTAATATGCGTGTATTCCCATAATAATGTTTCCGTGATAAGAATAATGAAATAATTATCTCTTATAAGAATAATATATAAAAATGTGCGAAATAGTATAATGAATATTACAACTAGAATGATTATTATAAGCAATATAAGTCATACTACCAGTCGAATCGAAACATCAAAACTATCAACTGGATCGCAAGCAGGAGTTGTATGAGAAAAAACTGTATTAACTGGAGGTAGAATGAATCGTTAAAGTGGTTGGACAAGGTGAATTGTTCTAAGAATCAAAGGGATCTCATAATTGGTAGTCGCGAAATTTAGACGAAGTATAATTTAGTAGGAGAGAGGCTCGACTTTTCATGTCTGGATCCTCAGTTCATTTTTAGTTGACTCAGCCAAAAAAATAGCCAGAAAATAGATCATAATATCACCTAATTGCTAAAATTGTGTACGAGCAGCTTGCTTTGAAGCGTAATTTGGTTTACCAGTTAAGTTTATGTCAACTTATAAATATTTGCAGATGATTTGGATTAGATTGGGATTGAGAGCTAATGAAATGAGTACGATGATGTGATTTTTATCTTCGTGATATGTAAAATTTCTATGCCATTTATATGAATGAAATAAACAAATTATACTTAGTGAACTGCAAGAGAAATCCATGTGATGTTTGAATTCAACGGAAGACTTGAATTCTTCGCTTCAGTACAATGAAACGGGATTGATGTAACCAAATCTTCAGTCTTAACGAAAAGCATCGCTCCTTCCTTCTTAATTTGGTCTGCCTTTAGGAGGCATAAAAAGTCCGAGGTTTTTATATTGAGTAGGGACCGCACCAGTCAGTCATTTTTCGCTGAAGCGTAAAATGCGTAAAGTCGCTTGGAGAGGTTTCCGAATATTGACGCTTCCGGAACACAACCATCTTCTCTGGAACCCAAGCACTGAACTCTACTTTGAGCTAATCTCCAAACTTATATATCCTTTCGCTATAAAAAAAAAACTCCAAAAAATTGACGGACAGAAAATTTTCTTCAACCACTTGTTTCCGTGACATACTTCGGTTTTTTTGTTCACAAACATGTATGCTTACTGTTTAAAAAATCACAAGAATAAGAAACAAATTGAATTCATTTTTATTGCTTTGTTTTTCTTGGGATGAACATAGGAGCTATGGGATGAAGTCGAGGAGCAGTAAATCTACATTATGAAATCATGAATTTATCGAACACAAATGGACAACTTACTAGTAAGCATTATAAAATGTGTCCGAGGCAAATTAAGCAATTCCGATAAAATAAAACTACGCGCGCATGTTTCCTACAAGTTTGCCAGACTAAGTTTACAAAGTTTACGGAAAATACCAATCACCTGCGTAAAAAACGACTCCATTGTACGGAACATGTTAGTTAACTGGGTAAACAATTGAGTGGGTTAGAAGCAAAAGGGTGTAAGTGACATTTTGGTGAACTTTGAATTGACTGTAGCAAAAAATGCTTTGGTTTTAGAACTTTGCGTCAATATATTGATATACTTTGTACGGTACCGTCAACTGGGGGGAAGATGATCATTTTTAAGACAAAACATGCAATAACAATGTGTGTTTACATTTTAAATCGAAACAAATATTTTCAAAACATGTACTGCTATACCGTTGCAATAATCAACAACTTTAGTTTTCTGAAATGCGTTCGCATTTATTAAAATAAATTAATTATCACACATTTTTTGAATAATCTGGTTTGGGGTGAAGTTGATCAAGACAGCTCTACTAAAATCATTATGACCTAGTAGTCAAAATACACTAGGTTATTTGTATGAATGTTGAATTTCCTACGTAAAGAAGTGTACGAAGTCAATATTTGAAACGAAAATAGCGTCATTTATGACTATCTCTCTCTTTCTTCCACAAAATACATTTTCATGATTATAATCGAAAAACTCGGATTTCTACCTAGCCGTAACATTACTTGAACGGAGAATATTGTTGACTACCGTTTCATATAAAAATCTGGCACTTTTGACTGACGCATCAAATGATCATCTTCACCTCAATGATCATCTTCCCCCCAGTTGACGGTATTTGTAAAAAAATTAAAAAATCCCAGTATATTAGTTATTTTTAAAATCTTCATACGATTTGGATGAAAAAATATTGAAAAACTTGACAGATTTTGTCACTTAACCTCTTTGAGTTTGACCCTCAATTAACCCTCTTATGATTTCAAAAAATATTAAGGAAACTCATAAGCTTCATTACGTCAAGCAAATTTAATGTTCATGAATGTTCGGAATGTTAAAAAATGTTTATGTTACGCAAAAGAAAAAAAAGCAAGCAAGAACAAAACTTTTTTATACATTCCAAAAGCTTTGTACGGCAATCGAAATTATAATTTATTTAACAAAAAAAAAACAACAATTTTATCCCCGCCACATAAAAACTGTAGTATTTGCGTCGAAATTATATTATTTTAGAATTAGTTACAGCACAGATTCTTGCTAGAGATCAAAGATTCATTTCAAAATCTATTTTTTTTGTATATGACATGTCTGAACAAGCAGTTTGTTCGGAATATCATACGGTGTGTGTCAAATTCAAAATCTTCAACAATTTTAAACATTCATCATTTTTTATATATGAGTATCCAAAATTTATGCATTTTCAGTTTCAGAAGTATATCATCTAAATGTGTGCGAAACTGTGTGCGAAAATCCCATAACAACACCAAGTTAAACGGTTGGCCAAGTTTCATAGCGAATATTGAGTCACGAAGAAGTTAAGAGCAACTTTCAGACCAAAAGGCACTTAGCGGTCATTTTTTCCGATCCGTCATTTAATTTCCGCCATGAACTCTAGGAATTAGCCAAAATTAAAATTAGCCGAAAGTTTCAAAAAACTTGAAAATAGTGATTAGAGCTCGAAAAAAAGAGACTTTTTAGTGACTTGCCCAAAAAAGTGACCAAGTCACTAAAAAGTGACCAGTTACCACGCCTGAGATTGCAAATATTCGAATATTCTCAAGAATTCCTTGAGAACTTACTGCAGGAGCTCTAATTCCCACATATTTTTTTTCGTAAAGACCTTTAATTATTTTTTTAGGAAATTTATTCGGTAAGTCACCAAGAAACTCATCCTAGTACACTTTCAAAAATTCCATCAGGAATTCGATCGGGAATTTCTCCAGGAATTCCTTCAAAAAACCTCCAAAAATGAAACCAATTTTTCTGGAGATTCTTAAAAAAAAACATTCCTACTATTATTTCTGACAATGAGCAATTTTCAAAGGAACTTCTAAAAGAATTAGCGACATGCTTAAATTTCTTAAAGAATTTCTTTGGACATTCCTCCAAGAATTTCTTAGGAATTTTCTCCAGGGATTCCTTCAGAAAATCTTCCAGACGAAGATAAATTCCGAAATTCCTCAAGACTCTAAGAATTTTCTTCAGGTATTCCTTCAGAACTTCCTCCAGGACTTCCTTCCAAGAAAACCAAGAAATTTCTTTAGGAATTGTTTATTAAAATAAATCGAAACCGTTATTTTTAAAACAATTCTGGCTATTTAAGTACATACAGTGAACATATACAGTGAACTCTCCCTTACTCGATATTGAAGGGACCAACAAGTTAGGGAGGTTTCGAGATAGAGAACACATCAACAGATGGAACACATGGAACACATTTATATTTTTCTTAAAAATATTAAACACTTTGCATAACATGTAGAAATATTGTTTAGGGTCATTTGACAGAATGCCATTTGGCCGAATGCCGTTTGGCCTGCCATTTGGCCGAATGCCGTTTGTCCGAATAGTTAAAATTGATTTCCTTACTAAGTGAAGTGAGGAGCGAAATGTTCGAAATGAATAGTGAAAAGTGATAATTGAGAAGAGAGAAATGAAATGTTCGGAATTAGCACTTCTCACTTTTCACTTCTTATTTTTCACTTCTCACTTCTCAGCTCTTACTTAAAAAAAAATTGTCACTTCTATTTTCTCAAGGAAAGCAGGAAGGAATGAGAAGGAATAAAGATTAAGTTAAAAAACTCCTATTTTTGCCTCACTTTTCACTTCTCACTACTTGGTCCTCTTACTTCTCAGTTCTCACTTTTCACTTCTCACTTCTCATTACTCACTTTGTACTTCTCATTTCTCACCATTCACTTTACACTTCTCGCTCCTCACTTCTCCTTTCTCACTTCAAATGTCTCACTTCTCACTTCTCGCTTCTTACTTCTCACTTTTCTATTCTCATATTTCACCTTTCACTTCTCACTTTTCACCTTTCAAACTTTTCATTTCTAACTTCTGACCTTCTGACCTTTTTCCACTTCTGAATTCTTACTCCTCACTTCACACTTCTTTCTTCTCTCTTTTCACAACTTACGTTTCACTTTTAGTTATTTTTCTCACTTTTCGTTTCTCGCATCTCACTTAGAATTTGTCACTTCTCACTTCTTATATTTTAATTTTTACTTCTCACTTCTGACTTCTTACTTTTCGCTTCTTACTCCTCACTCCACAGTTCTCACTTCTCACTTTTTACTTCTCACTTATCAATTCTTACTTCATACTTCTTACTTCCCACTTTTCACAATTTACTATTTCTTTTCTCACTTTTCATTTCTGACTTCTCACTTCTCACTTCTAATTCGTTACTTTTCGCTTCTCCCTTCTTACATCTCACTTCTTATTTTTCACTTCTCATTATTCACTTTTCACTTCTTACTTTCCACTTCTGACTTCACAGTTCTCACTTCTCATATATCTCACTTCTAACTTCTCACATTTCACTTCTGAATTCTTACTTCTCACTTTTCACTATTCACTTCCTATTTCCTATTATAAGACGTGCGAAATGTCTCAGTCCTCACTTCTCGCTGCACACTTCATGTAATTCCTACTACTCATTACTTACAATATAAGTTTTTAAAATGTTCGGCCATTAGACCAAACGGCATTCGGCCAAATGGCCCGACCTCATATATTTTGTGCATGTGGACTGATTCTGACAACATCGAGTTAGCGAGGTGAAAATGCTTTGGGAAATTACTCCGACTTAGAGAATATCGAGTAAGGGTGGTATCGACTTACGACATTTCATCCAGTAAGAGAAAATATCGAGTTACAGAACATCGAGTTAGAGAGAGTTCACTATAGATGGAAAATGCTTCCTCGACATTTTCGGTATTGTTTGACGTACAGAATAAAGTGGTATAATTTAGTTTCAATCGCACTAGCAAAACACCGCAGGGCGCTTGACTCATCCTTTGACAGTTGATATATGGGCCTGACGTTTTGGGCTGGTGGTTCATTCGATCTGAAATGTTGCCTGCAACCATAAACAAGGTAGGGCAAATGGTCCGCTCTCAAGAATTATCGCTTGCACCGCGTCCTCCAAAGGAAGGAACTGTTATGGCAATCCATTTAATTCTTAATTCCATATTTCCTATTTCCGGGAAATTCTAGAAGATAGACAAATCAGACGAGTGGCTTTTCGAAGAATGGTACATTTTGGCAAATTGATTCTGGCAAATAATTTTCTGACAAAATCTGACTCTAAATATCGTACCCATTAATACATGGACAGTCTTCGACATATCAGAGGTAAAAAATGACCAGACATTTTTTGCCTTTGAAAATGCCAACGGCACCAATTAAGCTTAGAATATCTCTACCCTATGTTATCTTCTATATTTCAATTCGTTTTGTTAATTTTCTTGTTACTTGTTGGAGAATTTTTTCTTTAGCTATTCAATCAAATGAGATTTGACAGAACGTTGTTCACCCAAACTACTTTTTCGACTAGATGGCATTGGGATTTTTAAGTTATTCCCCACAACAAAATAAAACAGTATCAGCATTTCTAGATCCTTCTTTGCTCCGATCAGTATACAATTATTGTTTCATCACGTATATTTGGTATTCAATTCGCAAATGAAGAGACTGTTACATTTGGTTTATCGTATTTTATGTCTAATTAATACATGCTATAGGAATGAAATGTTCCACGCTGAACATATCGTCTAATGTGCCTAACGTCGGATTATTGCATGCCTTACAAAACGACAAACTCTGTAAATGATAAATACTGATTTACAAATGCGTATCTGAGGACCAGTTGTAGGGCTATGAACTGTGCTATATTGACATACGTATGCTTCAGTTTTTTAATGCGTTACGAAGGCAGCGGAATTATGTTGGGGAACGGTTTGGAACTTAATCCCATAGCTTCTATTTCCATCCCATCAAAAACAAAGTAATGAAAACAATTTTAATTTGTTTCTAATTTTTGGGATATTTTTCTCCAGTGAGCACGCGTGTTAGCAAAAAGAACCGACGAGATTGGAGCTGTATTTCTTTGTTTTGTGATGAGATGAATATATGTTCAGTGAGATGGAAAACGGAACAGTTCCCCTACCATTTGTAGGACAAAGCTCAGTACGCCGATCATAACGAAAGCGGCCAAAGAACATTTGTTTCAGTTACCGAAATAAATTTGACAGCTGCTCAAGTATAAGTGAAATCTCAAACTTTTCCGTCGAGGAAAATTGACAGCTCCATTTTCCATGACAGGAGTTATTAGCGGTACTAAAATTGATCTACTTGCCAACTCCAATATTCTTCAAGTATTTATATTCTCAACTCTTAGTTGAATGTTCAACATCGGAACAATGATGTAGGTACCAATTTTTCATCACAACAACTTCTCTGATTTCAACCTTTTGTACTTGTGTATCATTTGCTGTTTCTTTCAGCCCGAAGACAATCAATCTAGCGAACTCAGTTCGTTAAAATAATTTATCCCCGCTCCAAATTCCGCACAAAAGAATATGGGATCCCATCATTTCTCACTGGATCCAGCTGCTTCCTTCGCCGTGGCATACGCCCCCTCTATTAACCCGAATCCGACCCGTGTGCCTGATCTGGATCCATCAAATCCCGAAACCAATCGAAATTCTTGCGCCTTACTTCTGTGGGGTACGTGTACTAATTACAGCGCAATCTACTTACTGCTCTAACCCCGCACCGCATCGCACGAATCAAGCGCGGGATAAATTCACGAGCAACGTGCGGGGCGATCAAGATAATTGCCGGTTTTCTAAGACCTTTGCGCCTTGCCTGGAACCGTGCGGCTGCTTGTGATGGGTGGCTTTTGACGTCGGACTTGACGCGTCTTGACGTCGCTCGAAATATGCTTTTGTGTTGCGCTGCTGATGGTTGGTGTCAGCCAACGACGACCATCCAGTCGACTCCTTTTATCGACCGAGGCACGCATCTCGTGGTCCCGGGCTTTTCGAATACTTTGAAAACTAGAAAAGAAGGAGGAACGGAATGGGAGTTGATTTCTATCCATGGTTTGTGGGCCCGTGGGAGGTGGTGGGGTGGCACGCGAGAGGGTTTTGGCATGGTCTGCGAAGTTTGTCTTTTGTGCCTGATAAATTCCCACGATAGTTTTCACGCCAGGAGGGAACGGAGTGCCAAAAGAGTTGCTTTACATACGGTTGGGCTTTGAATGCGTGTTGGCATGCTCATGTAAGTGTCATTCCGATTATTGCGCTGGGGGAGCTCTTGAGCTTGCGTGTGTGGAACGGATGCTACTAAAGTGGCGTGGAAGAATAGCATTGTTTGCATATTCATATCTTGTTATCTTGACTGTAGGGAAAGCGCAATAATTCAGAGGGTGCTCTTGATTTTCCTGATCGATGAAAGATCAGTGCATCCAAATGAAATTTATTTAAACAACATATTTTTAAGACTATGCAAAAGCAAATGAAGTAGAGCAAAATCGCTTTGTATAAAATGTGTCTCACGAAACTTTTTTACAAAGTTGAAACATTTTCTGCTTGGGTCACCGATATGCAACTTAAACTACATGCAACCTGTTTTGATTGCCTTCGGGAGTCAAGCGAAACGACCGGTTCCCGCTTTTCAAATATCTCGAATCTGCTGCATCCCAGAAAAACGATCAAGATACCAACCGACGTCGCACGGACAGTCACGTATGATGGCAACGAAAGCACCTTGGCATGTATATCGCTTCGAAAGAAGGCGTTTCTCGACCGGCGTTCTTTCATGGCCACAAGAAAGACGCATCCCCAAGAGTTTTATCATCATTATTATACACACGCTCATGGGCCGTGTATTATAATTACGAAAGAATTCAACGTAATTATTTTCTTTGGAGTGAAGCTTGCACTATTCTTTCGATTTTGGCGTCACTTTCGCAATTTTCGCTGCAAAGAGCGAAACTTCAATCACCACGAGCTATAAATTCTTTCCGCAAACTTTGATACTAACTTACGTTCCCGTTTTTCATCTTCCCGAAACCAAAATGATGAAGTTCACTTTAACGATTTGCCCAATAAACTTACAAGTCATGCTGAAATGGATCCAATAAAATTTGATCTCGTTCCCCAACCCGCAAGTTACAAATCTGAGCTGAAAGAACTCGTATCCAATTTAACCACCCGCTCACATTCTTCATTTTCTATGGGTTACAAACTTAAATTAAATTGCTTCTACGAAGACGATTCAAACCGGACCGAGCGACTGGACTGTTCAAGATTCTTACGTTTGCATTGACCAGGGAAATGCGTTTGCCATGTTACAACACTGACTGCCGGGGCCGGGAGGTGAACTTTACAGTCGAAAGTTTTTTTCCTTTGCATGTTCTCAATTGGCCTCCAGTCCAGGACGCCCCCACCCAGCTGCGGCAGTTCCCAATGCAGCCAGTATACATACACTACGGGGTGATGATAAACGGCTCCTGAACTGTCCACCGGGGAAATCACGTTGTCGGCCATAAATTGGATGAAATTGGAATCTGGCGGGCAAATAAGTGGCGGAACTGGACTATGCGAACGCTGTACCCTACCCGGTGCTAATGGTAGGTGTAATTGGGTGTCAGGCTTTTGACAAATTTGATTGTGTGTGTATGTGGGCGCAAGGTGCGGATGTGTTTGTCAGACGTGGGATGATCAATTGGATATTCATGGGGCTAGGAATGTTTGCCCAGGGACTTACTGTTTGCAAGCTTGGTTGGTCAATTTGGATGCCAAAATGGTTCCCTTCCATGAACTTTTCTGGCTAGAAATCTTATTCCTTTTGTTATGACTCCTTTGAAATCTTGTGAGATGCTGAATATTCATCAGAATTGATGCATCCCTTGGATTCTTGGATATATTTATAAATCTAAACGAAGTCTTAATAACAACTTCGAACGATTCAGGTGACGACATTCCACTAAAGAGCTTAATAATTTTCTTAAATTGAAGACATTCCACTAAACAGCTTAATAATTTTCGTAAAACCGAGTGCTCAGAAAATTTAAATATTGAGATTTTAGAAAAAGTTACAAATTGTTATCAAACCATTTATCGCGTCTTTGCAACAAAACGTAGCTTCCTTTGCGAATAAAATAAGCAAGCTTTGAAAATCTCGGAAAATCTAGGAATGCTCAAATCCTCATCTCACCTCACCTTATAAACACCGTCTTGATCTGGATCCAGGTCACAAACATATCAACTTCTTTTATTTACTTTCTGAGGTGTTGTCGCTGCTCTTATAAACCGTGGACATCGGTTTATGAATACCAGCTGCCGTATTGATACACAGAATGGCGTACACTGGCGTACACAAATCAGATCCTCTGGACATCATCTGGATAATATTATCCGGAGTAGTGTCCTCCTGCAAAGGTCAAACATTTCGTCCCACTCCATGACAAAACAAGGATATTCAAATAGTACGTGGTCGGCAGTTTCGTCGACCTGGGCAGTCTTGGCAGACAGGAGAGTCCGTATGTCCGAACCTATGCAGGAGTTATTCCAGTCCTGTTGCCATTTGGTAGTCGAAGTGACTCTGAACAGACTCCTCGTCTTCCCGTATGACGCGAATTACCACCCCTTGTGCCGTCTTACGGTCATTGACAACAAACTGCTGGACCCAGCTGTTTAGAGCTCATCCATACCTCGTCATGCACTACCGTGATCGCATGGGCTGCTGGCTCATATTTTAACAATCAATTCTCCCTTGAATTTCATATAATAGAACGAGATTCCAGAAAAAAAAAAATTTCCCAAAATATTGTACTGGCCCACCGATACGCTCGATGGATTCTTGACGTCAGGTGTCACGACCGAACAGAACCGAGTTCCTCTTCGCTTTTGTTGGATAGCTTCTTTCGTCGTTTTCACCACAGAGTTATGACATCCACCGTTGATTTACCATTATCCAACCCAAACTGATAGATTGACAGGCCGTCCAAACCTTCATTGTACGGAGTTAGCCTGTTAGAGGATGATCCTCTCAAGCAACTTCCCCATATGGTGTCAATTAGAAAGGTTGGTCTATACGAGATGCGTCACCACTTGGCTTCCCAGGCTTCAGTAATAGCACCAAACTCTAACTTTTCCACCTATCAGGGAAACTACTCTTTTTCAGGCATCTTTTCTACGCTGTCCTGAACATGTGAGGGTTTGCCATGGTCACTACCTTTAGAGCGAGGTTTGCCACTCCGTCAGGTCCTAGAGCATTGTTCGTGTTATGGATTTGGTCAACCCTCTCATAAAAAGATATATGAAAAGCGGACCTGAAACTTTCCAGTTCATATTAAGTTTGTACATCAAGCATCCCAACACGGCTGTTCGGCCACATTGAGAGTTGACGTGAAGTCAATGTCAACTTCTCTCCACGAACAGCCTAGATAGCCGTGTGGTGTCGGCAGCTGGTTATCTGGCTAAGAATAACATTACGGATTGCCTGTTCCAGTGGTGAAAGTCCACCATACAGGTGACCCCTAATTCTCGGTGTGATGCGGCTTTATGCTTACCGTGCCTACGAATGAATGGTGGTTAGGGGGTCTAATAAGAACCTAACCGCAAACGGAGCCTGTGAAGCACCAGGGCCCCCTTCACAGTATTTTAGCCCTCGCTGCGCTAACCGGAGCTATGGCGTAGTTGACTTTTTACTTCACCAAGATAATCGGCTGCTCTTATTCAACCTCATCGTGAGGTTAAATAAGAGTGGGGTTATGAATATGTGTTTTAATTAGTTTTCAACAAATTGTCACCTATATGGGATTCGCATTATGCGTTTTTCACAATGTGCTTTGTGTATGTTTCCTATATGGATTCGCATTATGCGTTTTTTCACAGTGTACTCTGTGTCTCGTCCTTGACGTTTGGCTGCGGCTACTCTTGTTCAATCTCAACGTGAGGTAAAATAAGAGTGGGGTTATGAATATGTGTTTTACTTAGTTTTCAACAAATTGTCACCTATATGGATTCGCATTATGCGTTTTTCACAGTGTACTCTGTGTCTCGTCTTTGACGTTCGGCTTTGGCTACTCTTGTTCAATCTCAACGTGAGTGTGGGGTTATGAATATGTGTTTTACTTAGTTTTTCAACAAACTTCCACCTATATGGATTCGCATTATGCATTTTTTTACAATGTACTTTGTGTTTGTCACCTATATGGATTCGCATTATGCGCTTTTCACAGTGTACTTTGTGTTTCGTCTTTGACGTTTGGCTTCAGCTACTCTTGTTTAATCTCAACTCGAGGTTGAATAAGGGCGAGGTTATGAATATGTTTTTTGCTTGATTTTTCAACAAATTTTCACCTATATGGATTCGCATTATGTTTTTTTACAATGTACTTTGTGTTTGTCACCTATATGGATTCGTATTATGCGTTTTTCAAAGTGTAATCTGTGTTTCGTCTTTGATGTTTGGCTTCAGCTACTCTTGTTTAATCTCAACTTGAGGTTGAATAAGGGTGGGTTTATGAAGTTTTTTCCAACAAATTGTCACCTATATGGATTCGCATTATGCGTTTTTTTACATTGTACTTTGTGTATGTTACCTTTATGGATTCGCATTATGCGTTTTTCCCAGTGTACTCTGTGTCTCGCCCTTGACGTTCGGCTTCGGCTACTCTTGTTCAATCTCAACTCGAGGTTAAATAAGAGTGGGGTTATGAATATGTATTTTACTTAGTTTTTAACAAATTGTCACCTATATGGATTCGCATTATGCGTTTTTCACAATGTACTTTATGTATGTTACCTATATGGATTCGCATTATGCGTTTTTCACAGTGTACTCTGTGTCTCGTCCTTGACGTTAGGCTTTGGCTACTCTTGTTCAATCTCAACGTGAGGTTAAATAAGAGTGGGGTTATGGATATGTGTTTTACTTAGTTTTCAACAAATTGTCACCTATATGGATTCGCATTATGCGTTTTTTTACAATGTACTTTGTGTATGTTACCTATATGGATTCGCATTATACGTTTTTCACAGTGTACTCTGTGTTTCGTTCTTGACGTTCGGGTTCGGCTACTCTTGTTCAATCTCAACGTGAGGTTCAATAAGAATTGGGTTATGAATATGTGTTTTACTAAGTTTTCAACCAATTGCCACCTATATGGATTCGCATTATGCGATTTTTACAATGTACTTTGTGATTGTCATCTATATGGATTCGCATTATGCGTTTTTCACAGTGCACTCTGTGTTTCGTCTTTGACGTTCGTCCATTGTTATGTCCTCTATGTTTTTGTGACACCTCTCTTTAGTCCCTAGCTGAATGCGTGGGAGTCTACATAATTGGCTTTCCTATAAATGGTCCCATTCTCCTTTCCAACTTCACTTCCTCTTCCTTTCCCCTTTTCACTTCCTTTTCCGTCAGGTAAATGATGAGAAAGGCCAGTGAAGGCGATGGCACAAATCTCCCAAATTGAGGGGAACGTGCCTCCTGAGCCGACGTTCTGATACCTGATACCTACGCTGTCCTGAACATGTGAGGGTTTGCCATGGTCACTACCTTTAGAGCGAGGTTTGCCACTCCGTCAGGTCCTGGAGCATTGTTCGTGTTATGGATTTGGTCAACCCTCTCATAAAAAGATATATGAAAAGCGGACCTGAAACTTTCCAGTTCATATTAAGTTTGTACATCAAGCTTCCCAAGTAGCACATTTTGAACAGATTTGGTTGCAGCAATTTAAATGTGACCGAATATGAGTTGCGGCAACTGACTTGCAACAAGTGTGCTACTCGGGTTCCTACAAGACTTTGAGAAATTTTGGAGGCTTCCGAGCCTCTTGAAAGAAGGCTTCTGAGAATCTTGAAAGGAGGCTTCCAAGCCTCTTGAAAGGAGGCTTCCGAGCCTCTTGAAAGGAAGCTTCCGAGCCTCTTGAAAGGAGGCTTCCGAGCCTCTTGAAAGGAGGCTTCCGAGCCTCTTGAAAGGAGGCTTGAGGCCTCTTGAAAGGAGGCTTCTGAGCCTCTTGAAAGGAGGCCTGAGCCTCTTGAAAGGAGGCTTGAGCCTCTTGAAAGGAGGCTTGAGGCCTCTTGAAAGGAGGCTTCCGAGCTTCTTGAAAGGAGGCCTGAGCCTCTTGAAAGGAGGCTTCCAGGCCTCTTGAAAGGAGGCTTCTGAGGCCTCTTGAAAGGAGGCCTGAGCCTCTTGAAAGGAGGCTTCCAGGCCTCTTGAAAGGAGGCTTCCAGGCCTCTTGAAAGGAGGCCTGAGGCCTCTTGAAAGGAGGCTTCCTGAGCCTCTTGAAAGGAGGCTTCCTGAGCCTCTTGAAAGGAGGCTTCCAGGCCTCTTGAAAGGAGGCTTGAGCCTCTTGAAAGGAGGCTTTGAGCCTCTTGAAAGGAGGCTTCTGAGCCTCTTGAAAGGAGGCTTCTGGAGCCTCTTGAAAGGAGGCTTGAGGCCTCTTGAAAGGAGGCTTCCAGGCCTCTTGAAAGGAGGCTTCCAGGCCTCTTGAAAGGAGGCTCTGAGCCTCTTGAAAGGAGGCTTCTGAGCCTCTTGAAAGGAGGCTTCTGAGCCTCTTGAAAGGAGGCTTCCAGGCCTCTTGAAAGGAGGCCTGAGCCTCTTGAAAGGAGGCCTGAGCCTCTTGAAAGGAGGCCTGAGCCTCTTGAAAGGAGGCTTCTGAGCCTCTTGAAAGGAGGCTTCCAGGCCTCTTGAAAGGAGGCTCTGAGCCTCTTGAAAGGAGGCTTCTGAGCCTCTTGAAAGGAGGCTTCTGAGCCTCTGAAAGGAGGCTCTGAGGCCTCTTGAAAGGAGGCTTCTGAGCCTCTCTTGAAAGGAGGCTTCTGAGCCTCTTGAAAGGAGGCTCTGAGCCTCTTGAAAGGGAGGCTTCTGAGCCTCTTGAAAGGAGGCTTCCAGGCCTCTTGAAAGGAGGCTGAGCCTCTTGAAAGGAGGCTTCCAGGCCTCTTGAAAGGAGGCTTCCGGGCCTCTTGAAAGGAGGCCTGAGCCTCTTGAAAGGAGGCTTCCGAGTCTCTTGAAAGGAGGCTTTGAGTCTCTTGAAAGGAGGCTTCTGAGCCTCTTGAAAGGAGGCTTGAGGCCTCTTGAAAGGGAGGCTTCCTGAGCCTCTTGAAAGGAGGCTGAGCCTCTTGAAAGGAGGCTTCTGAGCCTCTTGAAAGGAGGCTTCTGAGGCCTCTTGAAAGGAGGCTTCTGAGGCCTCTTGAAAGGAGGCTTCTGAGCCTCTTGAAAGGAGGCCTGAGCCTCTTGAAAGGAGGCTTCTGAGCCTCTTGAAAGGAGGCTCTGAGCCTCTTGAAAGGAGGCTTCTGAGAGCCTCTTGAAAGGGAGGCTTCTGAGCCTCTTGAAAGGAGGCTTGAGCCTCTTGAAAGGAGGCTTCCGAGGCCTCTTGAAAGGAGGCTTCTGAGGCCTCTTGAAAGGAGGCTTCTGAGCCTCTTGAAAGGAGGCTTCTGAGGCCTCTTGAAAGGAGGCTTGAGCCTCTTGAAAGGAGGCTGGGAGCCTCTTGAAAGGAGGCTTCTGAGCCTCTTGAAAGGAGGCTTCTGAGGCCTCTTGAAAGGAGGCTTCCGAGCCTCTTGAAAGGGCTTGAGAGCCTCTTGAAAGAGGCTTGAGCCTCTTGAAAGGAGGCTTCCGAGGCCTCTTGAAAGGAGGCTTCTGAGCCTCTTGAAAGGAGGCTGAGGCCTCTTGAAAGGAGGCTTCTGAGGCCTCTTGAAAGGAGGCTCTGAGCCTCTTGAAAGGAGGCTTGAGCCTCTTGAAAGGAGGCTTCCAGGCCTCTTGAAAGGAGGCTCTGAGCCTCTTGAAAGGAGGCTTCCAGGCCTCTTGAAAGGAGGCTTGAGGCCTCTTGAAAGGAGGCTTGAGGCCTCTTGAAGGAGGCTTCCTGAGCCTCTTGAAAGGAGGCTCTGGGCCTCTTGAAAGGAGGCTTCTGAGCCTCTTGAAAGGAGGCTTCTGAGCCTCTTGAAAGGAGGCTTCCAGGGCCTCTTGAAAGGAGGCTCTGAGCCTCTTGAAGGAGGCCTGAGCCTCTTGAAAGGAGGCTTCCAGGCCTCTTGAAAGGAGGCTCTGAGGCCTCTTGAAAGGAGGCCTGAGGCCTCTTGAAAGGAGGCCTGAGCCTCTTGAAAGGAGGCTCTGAGCCTCTTGAAAGGAGGCTTCTGAGCCTCTTGAAAGGAGGCCTGAGCCTCTTGAAAGGAGGCTTCCAGGCCTCTTGAAAGGAGGCCTGAGGCCTCTTGAAAGGAGGCTTCCGGGCCCTCTTGAAAGGAGGCTCTGAGCCTCTTGAAAGGAGGCTTCTGAGCCTCTTGAAAGGAGGCTTCTGAGCCTCTTGAAAGGAGGCCTGAGCCTCTTGAAAGGAGGCTTCCAGGCCTCTTGAAAGGAGGCTCTGAGCCTCTTGAAAGGAGGCTTCCAGGCCTCTTGAAAGGAGGCCTGAGCCTCTTGAAAGGAGGCCTGAGCCTCTTGAAAGGAGGCTTCCAGGCCTCTTGAAAGGAGGCTTCCTGAGCCTCTTGAAAGGAGGCTTCCAGGCCTCTTGAAAGGAGGCCTGAGCTCTTGAAAGGAGGCCTGAGCCTCTTGAAAGGAGGCTTGAGCCTCTTGAAAGGAGGCTTCTGAGCCTCTTGAAAGGAGGCTCTGAGGCCTCTTGAAAGGAGGCCTGAGCCTCTTGAAAGGAGGCTTCCAGGCCTCTTGAAGGGAGGCTGCTGAGCGTCTTGAAAGGAGGCTCTGAGGCCTCTTGAAAGGAGGCTTGGAGGCCTCTTGAAAGGAGGCCTGAGGCCTCTTGAAAGGAGGCTTCTGAGCCTCTTGAAAGGAGGCCTGAGCCTCTTGAAAGGAGGCTTCTGAGCCTCTTGAAAGGAGGCTTCCAGGCCTCTTGAAAGGAGGCTCTGAGCCTCTTGAAAGGAGGCTTCCAGGCCTCTTGAAAGGAGGCTTCTGAGCCTCTTGAAAGGGGGCTTCGGAGGCTCATGATAGGAGGCTTCCGAGCCTCTTGAAAGGAGGCGTCGGAGCCTCTTGAAAGGAGGCTCTGAGCCTCTTGAAGGAGGCTTGAGAGCCTCTTGAAAGGAGGCTCTGAGCCTCTTGAAAGGAGGCTTCTGAGCCTCTTGAAAGGAGGCTTCTGAGCCTCTTGAAAGGAGGCCTGAGCCTCTTGAAAGGAGGCTTCCAGGCCTCTTGAAAGGAGGCTCTGAGCCTCTTGAAAGGAGGCTTCTGAGCCTCTTGAAAGGAGGCTCTGAGCCTCTTGAAAGGAGGCTTCCAGAGCCTCTTGAAAGGAGGCTTCTGAGCCTCTTGAAGGGAGGCTTCAGAGCCTCTTGAAAGGAGGCCTGAGCCTCTTGAAAGGAGGCCTGAGCCTCTTGAAAGGAGGCTTCTGAGCCTCTTGAAAGGAGGCTTGAGCCTCTTGAAAGGAGGCTTCCTGAGCCTCTTGAAAGGAGGCTCTGAGCCTCTTGAAAGGAGGCTTCCAGGCCTCTTGAAAGGAGGCCTGAGCCTCTTGAAAGGAGGCTTCTGAGCCTCTTGAAGGAGGCTTCTGAGCCTCTTGAAAGGAGGCTTCCGGGCCTCTTGAAAGGAGGCTTCTGAGCCTCTTGAAAGGAGGCTCTGAGCCTCTTGAAAGGAGGCCTGAGCCTCTTGAAAGGAGGCTTCCGGGCCTCTTGAAAGGAGGCTTCTGAGCCTCTTGAAAGGAGGCTTCCTGAGCCTCTTGAAAGGAGGCCTGAGGCCTCTTGAAAGGAGGCTTCCAGGCCTCTTGAAAGGAGGCCTGAGCCTCTTGAAAGGAGGCTTCTGAGCCTCTTGAAAGGAGGCCTGAGCCTCTTGAAAGGAGGCTTCTGAGCCTCTTGAAAGGAGGCTCTGAGCCTCTTGAAAGGAGGCTTCGAGCCTCTTGAAAGGAGGCTTCTGAGCCTCTTGAAAGGAGGCTTCCTGAGCCTCTTGAAAGGAGGCTTCTGAGCCTCTTGAAAGGAGGCTTCTGAGCCTCTTGAAAGGAGGCTCTGAGCCTCTTGAAAGGAGGCTCTGAGCCTCTTGAAAGGAGGCCTGAGCCTCTTGAAAGGAGGCTTCCTGAGCCTCTTGAAAGGAGGCTTCTGAGCCTCTTGAAAGGAGGCTTCTGAGGCCTCTTGAAAGGAGGCCTGAGCTCTTGAAAGGAGGCTTGAGCCTCTTGAAAGGAGGCTTCTGAGCCTCTTGAAAGGAGGCTTCTGAGCCTCTTGAAAGGAGGCCTGAGCCTCTTGAAAGGAGGCTTGAGCCTCTTGAAAGGAGGCTTCCGAGCCTCTTGAAAGGAGGCTTCCGAGCCTCTTGAAAGGAGGCTTCCGAGCCTCTTGAAAGGAGGCTTCCGAGCCTCTTGAAAGGAGGCTTCCGAGCCTCTTGAAAGGAGGCTTCCGAGCCTCTTGAAAGGAGGCTTCCGAGCCTCTTGAAAGGAGGCTTACGAGCCTCTTGCAACGATGCTAGTGAGCTTTCCGGAGAAAGGTCTTCATGTCTTTCAAATATAGCTTTCCGAACCTGTATATTCAAGATTTTATTTCGGAGACGAGCCAGCCTCGGACTGAAAGTCTCCTTAATAAAGACACAAAAAAATAAAGATTTTATTTTTGAAGCATTTGAAGTGTAGGACAACTCTGGTGAGAAGTGAGAATTAAGAACTGAGAAGAGGGAAGTGAGAAATGAAAGGTAAGAAGTAAAAAGCGAGTATTGAGAAGTGAGAAGTAAGAAGTAAAAAATGACAAGACAAAAGCGAAAATTGAGAAAAAAATCCTTATTCTTTACTTCTTCCTCTTTTCTTCCTTCTTAGTTTCACCTTCTTCTTTCTTTCATCCTTCTTCCTTTATCATTTTCTTTCCTTCCTTCTTTATTGTTTTTTCTTTCTTCTTTCTACCTTATTCCTTTTTCTTTCTTTCTATTTTCTTTTTTTATTGTTCCTTCATCATCTTTTTTGTTCCTTCTTTCTGCTTCTTTTTCCATCTTTCACCTTTTTTCTTCCTTCTTCTTTCATCCATCTTCTTTTTCCCTTCATTCTTTACCCTTCTTCTATCTTCCTTCTTTCTTCATCCTTCCTCCATTTTCATTTTTCCTCTTTCTTTTTACTTCTTCCTTTTTTTTATCTTCTTCAATCATTATTCACCCTTCTTCTTCCGATATTCTTCCTTTTTCTTTCTTCCTTCCTCTTTATTCCTTTCTCTTTCTTCCTTCTTCTTTCTTTTTTATTTCTTGTTTATTTATCATTCTTTCTTCCGTTTTGTTCCTTCTTCTTTCTTCTCTGTTTCTTCCTTTTTCTTCCTTCATTCTTACTTCTTTCTTTTTCCTTCTTCCTTCTTCCGTTAACATTTTCCCTTCTTCCTATTATCTTCATCATTCTTTCTTATTCTTCTCTCCTGTTTCCTTATTCATTCTTTTTTTCCTTCTGTCTCTCCGCTCACTGCTCACTTCTTAACATCTCGTTTCCTCGCGCGTTTTTCACGTTTCAACTACTTTTCCTAACAGATTTCTAAATGATCGCTATCAACTTTCCAATTCGATCCTCTGGCCACAGAACTACAGAACGCTTTTCTAATGATCTACTCCACCCCAATCCAACGGAATGTGTTAGTTGAGCCGTTATTGACTACCATCACCTCGAGCTTTGTAAGGGCCTCTAGAAAAGCCTAACCTCTCTGATTGACACAGCGGGAACCTACTTCTTTTCCCAAGCATTTAAGTCACTCGCGTTAACAATCAGTTTCCGATCCACGAAGTCGAACTAGCCCATAGACCATTAGGATAATTTGTCTTTTGGCTAACGTGGTGAAAAATAGCCCCTACAATAAAACACCTCGCTGATCTCTCTGTGGCTACACTATTGACAAGTGTGCGTATAACCTCCTGGGCCGAGAACCGACCCGTTAGTTGCCGTTATTGGCAGGGACATGGTGCGGCAACATCTGCCTAAGTAACTTCAGTTTTCCAGCTATGAATGTTTAATACACAAATTGTAGTGAATAAAACCTAACTATCGCTTCAACAAAGAAACTAAACAAATGCATTATTTGGACTATGCTACCTATGATATCTCTAAGTATTGTTTTTTCACTCTTACCTTCTAAAAAGGGTAATAAGATATAAGAAAATTCAAGCACCTTATAAGATAAAATTGTATGCCGAACCGTTAAAATATATTCATTTCAACAGTCCCTACAAAACGTTTTACATACATATTCGAAAATGTTCCACATCGCGGATAAAGTCCAGCTCCCGCTAAAAGTCTCAATTTTCCGCGGCTGAAACAACGGAAGCCAGTTTGCCATTTCTTTTGCATCTCCTGTTTCGCACTTATCGATCCTTTCGTCGTCTCCACCGCCGTTCGGACTAAGCCCAATAAAGAAACCGGTCGCGAGCGCTGTAATGCCAGTAAATATTGATTAATTGGCAAGATAAGCGGTATCGGTCTCTCGCCAATAAAGGTCTCATCTCTGGGCAACAGCAGCGGAAGATCCTCCAACTCAAGTTGCTTCTTCGATTAAAGCTTCCAGTCAGTCAGTTGGTGTGCGTTGTCGGTCGAATCTGACGGCTTCTCGCTGTTGGGCCACATTTGCATATTAATGAGCGAACGTCGTCGTCGTTTGGCCCTTTCTGACCTGCTTGAAAGGAACTGCTCCTGCCTTGCTTGCAGTTACTTCGGAACAAAGGAGGGAAACTCAATTAAAGTTCGCAAAGAGTCTCGCAGCTCGGTACGAAAACGTTAATTGGCAATTTTTTAATGGAATTCAAGATGGACGCGATGGTGACGATTGGCACCAGTGTAATTACCGGTGGCGGTAAATTCAAGTGAACAGAGGTACCTACAAGTGTTTCACTCCTTCGCGTGTTCGTTTGCAAATATTCAGAATTCACGATTGCAGAAAAAAAAGTGAAGCGTATTTGACTGAGAGAAAGTCGAAACAATATTTACATGGTTATGCCCTCCGGTAGACTGGTTTTATCCTTCGACCCATGAAATTAATACACCCCAGCTGCAGTCGATAATTAGGTTGCTTAAATTAATAAAAGTCTACATCTGGGTGGAGACCTGAAAACAGAACATCGCTAAACACCGATGCGAAGCGATTACCATCTCGACGAGCTAAACGCTGAAGAACTGCAGCCGTGAAAAGACCACTTCAAAAAAGGGGAACAATAAGCTCATCACCGTTTCAGAAAACTTTGATGTGTAATTTAAACTAATTTTCAGTTCGGACCAATCAGCAGGATGTGCTAAAATTACAACCTCTAGAAGGAGAGATCATCAAACTTAAAAACTGGTAGGGTTATTTACACGCTTTGCTCGCCTCTATTCGCCACAAACCAGATCAATTGAAAGAAAAGGGAGCTTGGTGGAACCACCTGTTACGCTAATTTCGCGCTGCACTTTGCGTTTCGTGCTATTCTCTGTTTCCCTACCACGGAACCGGGACGTGGTTGGCATGCAATCCCTCCGGGGAAGTGCTCACTATTTCAAGCTCTCCGTGTTACGCTCGGTAGAACAAAAGAGGTTCGCAAGCGGAAACCACCTGCCTCTGCCATACATCAGACCTTTGGGAAGATGTCTCGCTGCGTCGTCTTCAGAGGTATGAAGTACTACGACATTTGTTTTCGATTGGATTACACTTTGCACTTGGAAGTTGCTTCAATTACAGAAGCCGCTTCTTTGTTCACGTTTTTTTTTGGTAATCGTTCTTTTCGTTATGCAGAGCTTCTTGTATGTGAGAATTCTTGAATCAGAGAGTAATTCAGATATAATAATTTTACTTCGCCCCATCACATAAAATATGATAATTTTCACCAGTGAAATTAACAAACAAACAGGCTTTCGTCTATTTGGAACGAAAGAAAGACAGAATCACCATCTTAGTCCAAAGGTCACACAGACTGAACACTTATCATCCAGCATGAGACAACGGACAGGACATTCACACAACATCCAGTGGACCAGTGGAGAACTTTTCGGTTTACGAAAAGTTTCCTCCTTACCGGGTGGGAATTGAACACACACTTCACAACACATGCGATTAGACGATTGACGTCACGAACCGCACGGCCACGAAACCCTGAGTCCTACGAAAACCCGCCAACACCCACGGACGAACTTTGAGTTTTAAGACTCTTTGCATAGCTAATTCGTCTCGTACATAAAATTTAAATGCAATGTAAAATTTTTTGGGTCTGGGATATAATTTCTTAGTTGTTGTATCCACGATGCATCAATCTTGGAAGACCAACCATCTATAAACAGTAAATAATTTAACGATCATAACTGAATTTATGCTCTGCATTAAATGGTCCAAACTAATGTAGATGCCGGAAAGGATGTCCTTGGCTGTCCAATTATCAATCGAATGAATTATTCTACATTCCCAAGCATAGTCTAATAACTTTTCCCACATTTTTGTTTCCATTTCCAGGTAAGACAAACCGAACAGTTTCAAAACTCATATTACCATCGCTCTACGGTGTCAGCAAATCATAACCAGTTCAGTCTCCTCCGTCGTCTGGAAATTCATCTCGTGTTTTTATTTTTCGGCCATCATATTTATGCAAACCACCATCAACACGTAAGTCTTATCTTCAAATATGTACGTACACAACCGCTGGGACCGCAAGTACACTCGTTGTCGCCGCCGAGTAGGTACCCAACTTTTCAGGAATTTTACAGTGCGAGAAGACCTCCACCAGCATTCATTTGCCACCATAGCGCTTGCTAACTAAAAGCAGCAGCCTCACAAATTTAATTAGCCACTTCTGGATGCAAATTTATTCCGGACCCTCTTGTGGTGTGTACACTCTTGGCCATAAAGTTTGGACCAGCGATTTGTTAATCGTTTAAATATTTGAGTTATCGATCTAAAAAAATACTGCTTCCAATTTAAAACACTATCAACACTCTATAATATGCATTGAAAAAAAATCTGTTTTTCACAGCATTAGCAAAACTTTCTATCCAGAGTGTAGTTTATTCCGCAGACAGGCAACATTGAAAGCCTGCAACAACAGCATCCGATTGGCCCCACATGTGAGAGTGTTTTCCTTCTAGAGTATAAACCCGGACAAATCCCAAAAATGCAGATTCTAACCGAAAAGTGCGCAAAGTGTGAAATTCGTCTTTTGAACTTTCGTCTTCGTCGTCGTCGTCGACGGTCCCCGTCACCAATTCTTCGGTCCGGTCATCGAGTTGCTGCTGCCATTAAAATTCAGCACAGCTCATTAAAAAGCAATCACGTTCAAGGAGATCGTTTCCTTATATGTGGGACTGTATGTGTCAGCCGGTGAAAAAAAACATAGCATGATGGAAATTCTTTGAAAGTTGAGATGGGTTCCTCTCGTCATCGTCAAGTGGGGCTAACCTTTGTGCAGTGTGCAGCAAGCGAGGTTTGAACCGTCGAACAAAAAGGCTCATTATCGACGACGATAAGTCGTACCTACATAATTAGCATACTATTGGAAGGAAGCGTCGGATAGGCTGCTCTTGAGAGTGGTCTTCGGATGTTTCTTCGGAGCCGAAGATCGATCACCATTTGAAATGCAAAAGTGAGTGTTGATTTGAATAATTTATTCCGAATCATTTTCAAATAACTCTGTTTGGAATGACGCAGAGAGCAGATAGTAAAAAACAAATGTACATAAGTGTTTTTTGTGCTTTTCTTCACGAAAAAGGTCTCACAATAAAAACAAAAAGTACTTTGGGCCAATATTCCAACACATGTGAAACAATCAGATTAAAGTTTTAATACGTAACTGTTAAAATGCAAGTTTAGTTTCTTGACAATTGACTATTTTCCAGATTCGTTTCTTGATATTTGCAAAAGGAATAAGATATGGCGTATTTTCATCTTTGAAACCAACCTAAATATACTCCGCTAATTGGTAATTAAAAAGAGAGCATGGCTAAATCTGTCACAAATCCAGAGTTAAACACAAATTAAACCTAAAAGTGATAGTGCCAAGATTTAATATTAAACCTTGCTTTGATGGATAACTGCACAATTAAATTCAATTGACGATTGCCCTGCCACATACTCCTACAAAGCAGTAACATACAATTTCTATTAAGAATTTTAAATTTCACACAAGAAATAGAGAATTGCCCATTTGAAAAATCTTCGTAGAAGTAATGGTAATTTTCTATGAAGAAATCAAAGTTTTCAATTGGAAAAAAAATTCAAATTTCCAAAAATAAATAAATATTAGCAACTAGTTTATTTGTGGACGCAGAAGCGCCCGTGGCAAGTATTTTTTTTATATAAACGGTTCATGTGTTATTCACGCTTGTAGATTAAATAAGAAAAGCATTACATTTTTCTACGTTTTGCATAGAGTGTTTTATTCGGTCAATGCAGCTTATATTTACATCTGAACAACTTCGGTGAAGACTACATTGCGTGTAAACTGACGACCATCCCTCAATAGATCTCCTTGCTGTGGATTAGGTTCGATGTGAACTTTTACCTGATTAGGGTTCCGAGATCGTGACAAAGCAACGTATAGTTGCCCATGCGAAAATACGGTCGACTGAAGATCTATTCCCACATGATCAAATGTCTGTCCTTGCGATTTATTGATCGTAATAGCATATGCTGGTATGATTGGAAATTGCCGTCGACGTAGAATAAACGGTAATGTAGAGTCACTTGGAGCCAAATCTATTCTTGGGATCATCACAACGTCTCCACGATTACACTCCGAGATAATTCTCGCAGTAATTGTGCTTCTATCGAGTTGCTCAATAACCATTCTTGTTCCATTGCAAAGCCCTTTTCGCGGATTCAAGTTTCGTAACAGCATGACGATCACTCCCTTCTTCAGTACCAGGGTATGCGGAGACATTCCGGATGGCGTTTGTTCATGAAGGAATTCAGAAGGATACCTCGTGGCATCGCTTGGGTCCTCCGTAACAACAGAATCTGCACTATAATAAACCGTTGGTTATCCATTTATCATGTCAATGATTTTCCGGTTCATCGCCAGCGTATGCGCATTTGTCGAAGCTACGATGATGCGTTTTGACAAATCTTGAACCGACATTGCTTGAACATCAGATCCAAACACACATTTTATTAAATCCTCAGTCGCTACCATGTGTTGAGGTATCTCGAGCACATTCTCATCGTTCAAACTTGGCACTTGAGGAGTGTTTCCAGATCCAACCTTAAGGAGCCATTCATTGTGAGCATCCATCCCTCTACATCGCATGTTGGTTATCAATTTTACTGTAGGAAGTGTTTCCATAGCGAGCTGGACTTGATGAAACACTCAAAAACATCAGTTCGAGTTCCCCTGATGACAACAGGCAAAGTTTGGCGGAAATCTCCACCAACTACAAAAACTTTTCCACCAAATGGTTGCTGATTTTGCATTATGTCTCGTAACAGTCGGTCTATGCAATTCAGTCCATACTTTGACAACATCGTGATTTCATCGATTATGATGAGTGATGCTGTGCGAATAGCAGCAGCTTCGGGGGATGTTAATCTCATCGAGGAAACGGATGTGTCCAAAAGCGGAACGGGGAGCTTGAAACCACTATGAACCGTTCTACCACCTGCCAAAAGTGTCGCTGCAATTCCAGTCGTTGCAAATGGCAAAACAACTTTTCCAGCACCTGTATGTAAACATATACAATTACAGTTACATTCCCACTCTACTGGTTAAGCGTAAAACTAATAATTTCTTTCTTCTTCTTTCGCATGAGTATACATACATAGTGAAGCAAGCATGATGACACTTAATGCCCAGGGAAGTGAAGAAACTTTCCAACCTGAAACCTGCACCGACCGGGAATCGAACCCAGGCACCTTCAGCGTGGTCTTGCTTAATAGCACGTCTACCAGCTACACACTAACAATACACTAAGGAGGGTCTCAATAATTGCTTACCTCTGACAAATGCCATTAATGTTGTATAGAGAAATGTTTTCCCAGAACCGCCTGGGCCATCAACGTAGAAGCATCGCTGTTGAATGTGCTCGTCTTCTACCGCCGCTATGATTTTGTTGAACGCTTCCGACTGATTTTCGTTGAGCATGGATATTTGGTCTGCACCTCTACGTGCCTCTGATGCAACATCATACTGCTGTGGTACAGCTGGTGAGGATCCAGTTGGTATTGGCAGACCAAGTTGTAGACAAGATTATCCATTCTGTTTCAGAAGTGCATCGATGTCATGAAGTGCTTTATTGATGGCACAATCGTTGGAGGCACAATCTAAAGCCATGTCGTTGACGTATTTATTCCACAAATCAATGGCACTGGATGGTTGGCAAAAAATACAGATGAAAGCAAAAGTGTCTCGTAGCTGTCTTGGCATTTCGTATACAGCAGCTTCTCTAAGGCAACGGTCCCATTCTTCATCAAATTCCAGGAGTCCTCTTGAAGAAGCGGCTGCCTTGAACGTAACGTGAACAACATCATCATATGACCGAAGTGCTGCAAAGCTTGTAGCACCCTTTACGTGCAACAATAAAAGACGTAGATAGAAGCGTTCTGCGCTAACAGTGTACATGCGGGAAACTACCATAGGTCCAGCTCTTATTCGTTTCACCCATTTATTTTCCTTGTACACATAATTTTGTGGAATATCCGTATACAAAAATTGCCGTGCGGTAGGGTCCTCACTATTAAGTTGGAACCATGCTTCAAGCTTGGTTCTATTGGACTGCGCTTCTTCGAGTGCTTCTGCTTCATTGCCTTCCTCAAAAATAAGTCGTTGCTGATTAGGTAGATGAACTGGCAGTCTGGTGACCGTATGAGAACGTGCGTGCATTTTCGATTCTAGTAGACGCCACATAGCTTCTGGGGCACTCTTGTATCGGCAGTCAATGAAATTGGTTATCTCATTGTATTGAGCTGATTAACTGAGTCTGATTAACTGCAGTAATAGCGACATTGGCGCAGTCGAATCCCTTATAGATATATTTGTATAAGTATTTGACTGCATGTAAGGATGTACACACCTCGACATTAATATGTGCATTGTACCGCAAGGTCTAAAATGCATTATACGGCACCACGTTGCCGTTGTGCATTTGACTATCGCGTACTGTTACGGATTCCATCCTGCGTCGACGATATGACGGATACTCATGCGAGTCAAATATTGTCGCGTGGGTGAAAGGTTTGGGGAATTACTTTTAACACTTACCGTTTTCCATACACACTGCTCTTGGATTAGAAGGTCCGCATGGGCCATGCATCATGAACCTCAAAACAATTTCATGTAGACTTGGTTGTGTAGTCGGTGGTATTTCCGCACTTACAAATGCATCAATCCGCTCAGCCGTTGTAAATTTGTCCTCCGCTTGTAATGTTATTAAAATGTGCGCATGGGGAAGTCCTCGCTTTTGGAACTCGTTCGAGTACACGTAGGCCTTCGATCGTCCCAGTTGGTTATTTTTCCACAGGTCATCCATCAAAGCGGTTAGTTAAATCTTAAATACCCTAACCACCAAATCGGGTCGATCGGAGGTGGTTTCTCCTGGGCGGAGATTGTCAACGATTTCTGCCCAATTAGGGTTAGCCGTGAACGTAATGAAAAGGTCTGGAGCTCCAAATTTTGCAAATAGGGACATCGCGTCGCTGCACCTTTCATGCATATTTCTAGGTGATCCTTCAAAACTCGAGGGAAGAATTACCGGGACGCCGGCTGCAACATTCTTATCGACTGCCAAATTCTCCACATGATCGGTGAGCCCCTGATACTGTTCCGCTCGGAATTGTCGCTGGTTTTGCCTAATGTAATGTAATTTATTGATAAATATATCAGTTACAGAACTTTTTATCACATCAAGGAAATACCTTATACCTTACCTAATATAGTTCATTACTAATATATTCATTACGGGGTTAAATTCTGCAGTGCGTATTGCCGTCTGAGCAACTTTGTATTGCAACATAGTTACGTTGGTCCTGATACGGTTAAGTTGTGCATTCTCGTACGCATTACACTGCCAATTAGGTTGCCATCCTGGTTCGCCATACGGATACAACAATGCATACGCCATCGGATCCAAATTCGAGTACAAGATGCTAAGATTCATGAACTACTGCTGCGAGTTAACCGGATTTTTCGGGTAGATTCGGATGTTCCTGTTGAACGGTGGCTCACCATCCTCATTCACGAAAATCATCGCAACTTCGTCAGCAGTTGTCGTATTATATCGCCGCTGGTCTTGTTGTCGATCGATTTTGAGAACCATATTTACAACTGGTATCTCATTGCCAGTTGTAACTGCACGTTGCTCCTCAGCGATCATCTTTTGCCGCATCATAGTGTAATGCTGTGCCAGAACATTGTTCTGTCGAATGAAATGGTCAATTTTGTCCAAAATCGGCGTCCGCAACAATTCGCTTGCCGGATGGTTGTGCCGCACTTCCGTAGCTTGAGTGCTGTCCAGCATATATAGTTGGGCGAACTGTGGCTGTTCACCATGTGGTGGCTGGATGTGAGATGTCCTATGATAGGTTTGTCCATGTACCTGTTAAAACAATTCAGTCCAAGGATTGGGAAAACAAAAATAATCGTTACCTTGAAAACATACGGGCCTCTACCAGGAACATCAGCTATCTTCGCTCCCAAAGAAGCAAACGAAACTGTACTGTTGTACGACCGAATGCACTGCCTGAAGTGGGTTCTTTCGGGGTTGTTGGTGTTCATCAGGAGGCTGCGCAGGAATTCTGGATATTCCAGTGGTTCTCCCGATGCATTCGTAGGCCGCGGAAGTTTAATTTTGCCTTTGTGGCAGCACGAATTAAACTTTCCATCCGTGGGGCTTTCAGCGATAAAATTTTTGGATTGACAAAATTGACACATTACGTCCATTGGGCCACAGGTATGAGGAACTTCTGCATCTACATCTGATACATTTCGCTGCCGTGTCGAACGAACAGAGGTAGCAACCGCTGTAAGACGCGCTTGGGTTTGTTCCGGTGTTTCGCTTGCTCTACGATTCCGGTGAGCCTGTGCATCTCTCCGCCGTATATCGCTTCGAACTGCCTCACCCTGACGCGATCGCCATTTCTGCTTTTGCAGCCTTGCTAATCGTCGCCTCTTCTCGGCGGGAGACTCACTGGAATCCATCACAAAATAGCTTTTCTTCCCTATGTCACTCAACAAAAACTAAAAATTTTAACTTCTTAGTTGAAAAAACAAAAAACTTTTAACTTCTTAGTAACGTGTTTTTTGCAAGCTATAATGACCACCAAAGGTGCTAACTTGGAGACTGTTTGTTTTTGAATTTTGACGTTTCGTGGAGATCACCAGCCAACTTCGCTCCGATACATGGAACCACAATTCTACCCAAATTTGAGCTATTTTCACCCACCATTATAGTTGAGAGGAGTGAACATAGTCGTGCTGGGTAGTTTACATTTGAGAGCCGCGAAAAATACCTTCTCACCCGATTGTAAAATTTTCCCAAAGCAGAGGATAATTGAGTAGTGATAATGCGAAATCCAGAATGTATATAATTATACTCAAAATTGAGTTATTGCGTTGAACTACCACGTTGTGGTGGTATTACACAGAAAAAACAATTGCCAACATTTTGAGTTTTAAATACCTAAAATGTGCGCATGGAAAGAAAAATATACATTTTTTTTAAATTATAGACACTGAAAACTGAGCAAGCGTTTAAAATTTGTACTCAAATTTAGGGTAGTTTTATCTCTTTTCTTCACGAATGTTGGAAAAATAGAAGAAACCGCAACCCACCGGGATGTTTGGCGCAATGTCTCAAATTTGAGTGAAATTATATACTCTCGATTTTGCGTTTTTTTTAGTTTTGGGTGAAGTTTATTACCGAGAGAGTAAACATTTTTCACGGGGTGTTAATGTGAACTATCCAGCGCGATGTTCACTTTACTAATATTTGCCTACAACCATTGAGGTGGCTGAAAAGGGTGAAAACAACTCAAATTTGTCTAGATTTATGGTTCCGTGTAAAGAGCATCAGTGTGAAGTTGGCTGCGATGAGGATGGTGACCGACACAAGGGCCTCATACGCCTGTCACTGGCGAACAAAGCTCGTGTACTCTGCATCGAAGCTTATGTCGTTTTCGTTTTTGAGGTGTAGCAACACCGTTTAGTGCAGCATTTTGCACGGCAAAAACGAACGTTTTGAGTGCAGTTGGATTTGTTTGTTATGGATACCTGTTGGATACCATAAAAAGAAAACAATAACAACGGGAGAAACTTGACAACAAACTACACTACACGGCACACTCTGATTTTTTCTGGTGCTACACTGCTTGTTTCAGTGCAAGAAAAATGCTACACTGGTGTAGCACGAAAATCAAAAACGAACATTTTCGGTGCAAAAGTGTAGCACGAGTGTAGCTACACCGCAAAACGAAAACGACATTAGAACCGGTGTTAGGGCGCAATCGTTTATGTGAACATTTTTTATATTCGGTTAGTTACTGCAAATAAATTCTTTTTCGAGTCCCTATAACCAAGCAGGTATCTCAAGCATACCACATCGTTATATTGCTGCATGATTGAGTGTTTAATTTTGACAAAATGTCGAAAACAAAAGTGTGCATAAAAATTGTCTCGCCATAACAAAAAGGTGGTAGAGAATTAACACTGTTGTTTACAGTTTAGAACCAAATCCAGATGTCGCACATGTTGGGGTAGGGATTCAGTGCTCCGTCTTCTCCACGGGGATGACAAGCTACGCCATCTTTGTCACATCTTTTCTGAGTCACCAATACGAATGCATTGCGAATGCAACACAAACAACTTCCAGGGTGAAAATGATATAAAACGAACGAAGGCATAGACAGTGCCTTACGCAAGCAGCATTCTAAAGAATTGAGCAAATAAGTTGAACATTCTTAAGTTTAAAGCCTGGAATCGAGTCTAAAATAGTTTTAATTTATAGTTCGTTCATTTTTTTTCTCTATTTTCTCATATTTCATATTCTCCTGTAAAAACGTAAACATTCAAAATTCGCGCACATACTATTGCAAAATAAATCAGTATTGGGGTGATTTGACACTGGGGGATAAATTTATCACCCAAAAAAACACGAACAGGCAAACCTGTCAAAATCCATAGTGAAAAAATTGGGTGTCGTTCCCCTGGTCTTCTCCCCCTGGATTGACACGAAATTTCAAAATTTAGCAACAAAGCATCCTCCAAGTCAGCTCGTTCTTCTCGGCACAGACAAACAGATATGACATTCAATTTTAGTGGTAGAATAAAAAATCAGTAGATTGACGATAGGTGTTTTTTTATTGTTGTCTGTGCTATTTCCAGCAACTGTTGTATTCGGTTGTCTAAAGCCCTAGTACACTGTTTGTCATGATGACAAATATTTGTCAAGTTTATCCGGATATCTATCAGACTAACCAGAAATCGACATGGATATCAGGCTGACTTGACAAATATTTGTCATTATGACAAACAGTATACTGATAGCTTAAGAGTGATAGATTTTCTGAATGAAAAAAAAATTAAAACTTTCAACGTCTGTTGTCTGTGATCATCAAATACTGTGTCTGGTTGTCACTGGTTTTGTTTTCTGTATATCTGATAGTAAAAAAGAATTGAAGTGTCAAATATTTTATTTTTTGTGAGAATTTTCCCGCGTGCTGCGTCTGGTTGGCTAGTCACCGGACAGACAAACAGGGCTATTATATATATGATAATGATAAATAAACATTTACAAAAAAATTCGCAAAACAAATTTTTGTATTCCACAAAAATACTAACTTTTCACAAAATATCCATAAAATGGAAAGTTTTGATTTTGATACATATTTTTGGGGGGAGGGTCATTTGGCCGAAACCCAATCGGGTGAATGCCACTAGGCCAAACAGACCATTTGGCCGAATAGGTGATTTGGCCGAATAGGTCATTTGGCCGAATGGGTCATTTGGCCGAATGGGTCGTTTGGCCGGTAAAGGGTCATTAGGCCGAAAGGGTCATTTGGCCGAAAGAGTCATTTGGCCGAAATGGTCGTTTGGCCGAAAGGATCATTTAGCCGAAAGGGAAATTTGGCCGAATGGGTCATTTAGCCGAAAGAGTCATTTGGTCGAAAAGGTCGTTTGACCGAAAGGGTCATTTGGCTGAAAAGTCATTCAGCCGAATAGTTCATTATGAGAAATTAAGTGAGAAGCGCGAAGTGAGTAGTGAGACGTCTTTCGGCCAAATGACCCTTTCGACTAAACGACCCATTCAGCCAAATGACCCTTTCGGCCAAACGACCCTTTCGGCCTAATGACCCATTCGGCCAATTGATTATCAGCCTAATGGTCTGTTCGGCCAAATGACCCTTCCCCTATATTCTAGTCCCAAAGGTTTGAGTTTTTGATTATTTCCACAGATATAAACAACAATAACAAATAACATCACTATCCAGCAAAAAAACATAGGCTACTAAAAAGAAACTATTGAATTCTACCACAGATTTTTCAAAACATCATCAGATATAAAGCAAGTCTGATACAGATACAAAACTTGTAACACCGGTGATTGATTGTCAAATTCATAGGACTTTATAATTATTTCCTTTACCTTCATTATAAATGTAATCTGTGGCGTAGCCAGAAAATTGGTCTTGGGGGGTCCCAATTACGTTTGATGAAGCAATTACTGATTATGAATTTTATTCATACGTCAAGCTTGAGCTTGATCCGTAGTTGCTACTCCATTTCGACAAAGTCAGCTGTTATTGCACAGAGGACCAACAGATGTTTGCATGGGACAAACATTCATCTACAAACGAGATTTTTTGTTCAATTACAATTCTAGCAATTACTGCTAATATAAATGATAGAAATGGAAGCCGTATGGAAGAAGAAATATAGAGAAAGATACAAATATGACTACCAAGTCCGTTCTTTAAGTGTTCACGAGATAGGTGTAGGGAAGGAAACTCATCCAGCTAACCTTCCAGTTACTAATGAAGTAGGACTTTTATTCATGAAATTCCATAGAAAGCCGTTCTCCTCCGGTGGGGACTTTACTTCAATTGGTTTAGTCCCAGTACCATAAATAGTCAGGCGTCTCTCAATAACCAGAGAAGCACCAGAGAAGTTGAACATGTTCAACTTTTGGCATGTGAATTGAACAACTCAGTTGAATTCAGTTGACTTTCCAAAAGTTGAACTGGTTCAACTTTCTTTTCGTTCAAGTGAGCTCTAACCTAGAATATTATATAAAGTTAAGTTCATCTGATCAAAGACGAGATTACACATGTAACTTAGGACCAATTGAGATCCGAATTTCCTAAGGGATTAAAAAAATAACACAGAAAAAGTGATTCAATTAATTTTATCATGATAGTTTTGTTTCGATATATCCAACTTTACAAGCCACAGGGAAAGGCTAAAGCTCCTCGCCAAACTTCACCTTAGGCCTTCAGCAGCGCTTTGCTTCGGAAAAATAAGAACCATCAGCCCGAAAGACGGAAGGGGCTGCATTAATTAGTACCATGCTGCCATATTTAACACATTCTGGAATGTGGTGTTTTCTGTTCCATGCATTGAAGGCCCACGGCCTTTCGTCGAGCGTGGCTGTTTGGCTGAATGGCTTAAATTGTTTGTCGTGTTTTTGGGGAAATGAGCCGCGGAGAAGCGTCCGCGTCGTCGCCTGCACCAAAGGTATCAGAACGCTGTTGATGTGGCGGGTGCTTATACCACCATCAACGTAATAATGGGCCATTTACCGGCATTCTTGGGATGTTGTTTCAATTTATTTTATTGGTACCGGGTGGCTGCCGACTTGTCATCGCTCGACAAGTGTTAATGACGCTGAAAACAGCTTTTTTTTCGTTGTACGATTGGACGGCGGACTTAGGATGGGGATATTTTTAAGTTCCTTCACGAAATCTCCAAATCATGAATTTTTATTATGTTAGATTTGATCAAACCCGAACCCGAAGTACAATTCAACAGCCATTATCATTCGCAGATCTGATACATCATTTTAAAAGTTTGTCTGATTTCGGGGAAAATCAAACATTGACTATTTTGCTGTCGTTCATTTTAGAACTTGATCCCCTTTACTCATTTCCGATGTGCCACAGGAAATCAATGCAATCAACTAAACGATTGACGGTTAGATAAAAAAAAACAACCCGAGAAAGATCGAGAAGGTTTTGTTTCTAGTTTTGTATATTTATGACTTTGAGCTATGAAGAAATGATTGGATTTTATCAGTTTTACTAAAAGTTGTTCAAATTTTGCGTGGCCTTTAAATGTTTTCTAGGAGGGTGCTAAAACATAAACCTAAAAAATTAGTAAAGTTGTCAACCTAAAAAAGTCACTCATTCGTCAAGAGAACGAAAAAACACGCTAGAGCAAAACAACTTTGAGAATTTTTAAGACTTTATAAGCCTTCTCAATTATTGAAAATTTCGATATATTGATTGGCTTCTATACGTATTGTAGTTCGAATTCCTCTTCTAGACTTATGAAATCGTAGCATTATTTTTGTACATAAAAGTTGACCACACTGCTTATGATGGACAAACCCACTCGAACTTTGGCTATTTTCGCTTCATAAGCCATTCACGTTGCATGAGTATTCCGTCATTGACTGTAAACACTCGAACGAAAAACCCCAAACTAAATGAGCAATCGAAGCCACAAATGTTTGATCGAGTCGGCAAGGTACTTTTATCTCCAGCTACAAGGCACCGGTCCCCTCAAGTCTAACATCGTCAAGCTCACAGCTAGGCATCTATTGACTGTTGAAACAAAACTCCTCATCTTCACAAGAATGAGACGGCAACGACAACGGCGACGATGGCGAGGGATCGATTTTGTTCAAATAGTACAGCCTGGAGGACACACAGCTCCTCCATCTGGTTGGAGACATCTTTGACGAAATCAGGTGCTTCACACATGCCGAAACTCAGGTGAACCTAACGGGGATTTCCTCCGTGCCGTTCCACTCGCCAGGTGGAACCGATGCTTGTTGTAGAAGAGGTTTCGAAAAATATTTGCTCTGGTATTTGCTCAAGTGAGTATGTGTGCTAACTAGGAAAAACTTTTTTTTTCGTTTTGTTCGAACCGACAGCAATTGAGGATGCTGAGATGTCGGAACGGGCCCGGTCGGTGAGCGGTGCTACCTTCTACATTTTAAGTCACTTCGAAAACACCCCATCACCGCTGTAAACCCTTACGTTTGGTGGCTCGTTTGTGTATACATATTTGAACTGCATTACAATTTCAAATGAATTCCCAGTTTTGATTGGTTAAACTCTGAAACGATAGACTGAGTTGGAAGGAAAATCGATTGAGCTCTATCAAAGTGAATTTTTGAAATTTTGTTTCGATTTACAATGCGACGAACATGAGCACCTTCATATGATTGCCAATTATTTTAGAATGAGTTGGGCAATTCAACTGAAAGCTAATAAAATGGGGTTGAATTCTGGTTCAAATAACGATCAAAATCGATTGTGGGAATATGGGCAATTCACTTTCATAATTTCATATCTATTTTATCCCTTCTAATTATTCACTCTAGCTTGAGTTTCATATCTAAACACCTCAGTTCAAAAGTGATTTCCTATCAACAAATTCTCGAGGACTCGTCTCGTCTATTCAAAGCAATCCATCGAACACAACCAAGCGATACTTTTCAAAGCGTGAACAAACCTACTCATAGCACCTCAATATTCATACGATTCATTAGCGTTAGAAGCAGGGCATACAATTGTGGCATTGAAAGGTAGCAGCCATCATCAGCTAGACAGGTCAATTGACTGCTATGAGCTTGCACGCTTCATTAATGCATCCTGTCTCGGATCCCCGGCGTCGTCGTCATTGTATTACTATCTGCGATCGCCACTAGGGTAGATCGATTGTCCTCATTCGTGGACAATCCGAGCATAGAGATTTAAGTGACTTCAGATTGTCCACATCCTTAATCAACAAGAGTTTTATTTTATGGCAGACTTGGTTTGTCTTAATTTCCGTTGAAATAGAAAAGGTCATTGCCACTGATGTTTTGTTTTTTTGTTCTCTGTTGTTGAGCTTGGATCGCTTAATTTACCATTTCTTCAAAGAACACCGCCTGCATCTGATTTGCTATCATCTCCCTACACATCGCTATTTGAGTTTTACGAAAGGAATGAAATTCCAGCTCCAAAGCAACCCAGCTTTTTTTTTGGCTGAAAGCAAAATTTGAACCGCCCTAGTCGTCACCTTGCTCCGTTTGCGGAGAACTGAACGAGCGAAATATGAATTGCAAATGATGCAGGAATCTCAAGCATTGACATGAAGCGGAAAAAAATGCATTTGCCGTATATCAGTTGCATTCAATCGATCCGATCGAGCTGCATGCCACATCACATCGAACGGGGTGCAGACATAAATCATCTTTTGTTTGAGGACGGCAGGAGGAGGAGATGGTATTCCACGGAATGGTGCAGGGTTATGGGGGTGCCAGACGGTAGCCATGGCAAAAAAAAAGTATATTTATTCAATCTCGTAACCGCGATAAGATGGGAGACATATCCGATGAGGTATCGCAAACTGTCCGGAGGTCGCACCTACATTTTGATGCAACTTTGTTGCGACATCATCGCCACAGTGCATTTCTTGATGGTTGGTTGATGCGGTTGGATAGTGGCTTCGGTTGTTTATTTTAACGAAATTGAACTGGTCGATGTCGAAACCTGCCATCGAACCCGTTGATGTGCTCTGTCATATCGCTTGAAAAGCTCAAGAATGCAGCGTCATTCTTTTTTATGGACGGCAAGATTGCACCCATCCATGGAGGAAAGAAAGCAATTTTAAAACTTTTATAATATGTAGTGGAAGTGCTTCTCCGAAAGGGAAGATCTCCTCAAGCTGCTGCCGCGAAGAATCAGATGAAAGATGGAAAATAATTATAATTACAGTTGGTCGCCACCGCCGCGCCGCCATCGTCATCATCCTCGACGTCGTTGTCGCCGCAAGTGATTCGCCATAAATCAAAATGCAGGTGGCTTCGGTTACTGGCTGCGTCTCATTATGGGTCAGAGAATATAAAATGATTGACAAAAAAGGAGAATATGGAATTGATCACAAATAAATTTAGCTTTTTTAGACAAATTACATGAATTCTAGATCAGGATATTTTTTTTCATTTGGTTTGAATTCTATCCATTTCTATCCGAATAGTATATTTTAAGTGGACGGATAAAGACGAATATGCAATTTTATTTATTTGCTCTATTTGTTTGATATCTTGACAAGGCAACTTGACCATAACTCATCAAGATATTTGATGGAACCTGAAAACTCGAAAACTGATCGGAAATTTGCAGGCTTCGGAATTCTCACTCATATGAATAAAAACCTGCGATTAATCTATTAAGCGGAGTGTGATTTTTCATGGTCCCCCTGAGAGGAAGTATTTTCACACAACATTTTTATCCGGATAGAATGGCGGGTGATAAATTCGTGAGCGCCGGATCGCCGGATAATTTAATTTTAATCCACAAATTTTCCTTCTCGTCGCCTCACCAGATAAATTTTACAAGCATATTTACAAAAATTTAGGACAGCAACGGGATTCGAACCCAAAACAATTTTAAAATGTTCAGTACGCCCACTAAAACCACACCGCCACATGAATTGATTGAAAGCGAAGGGAAAAACTGCTGTATTGAACCTTCTGTTTATCGTGGCGCATCGTCAGATTCAATCAGCTTAAAGAGGCAAAGTAAGCATCATTTGATGTTCGCGAAGCATGGGAAGAAGGATAACAATTTTTCGCACCATCGCTTGTGCCGGAGTTTATCGCACTGTAATTTATCCGGATAAAATGCATGGTGGAGTGATCAGTTGTCGCGTGAGTGAGTGAGAAATCCGAACCCTGGAAATTTGTATTAGAACAAGAAAATTGTTTTCAAGACTTATTTCTGAAAGATTTGTTTATTTCGTATCACCCAAAGAACAAATCCTAAAATTCTGCATAAAATCTGAATCAATACAAATTCTGCAAGTTTTGAGTACATTTAAGAAAACGTAAGCTTTTTATGCAAATACTGGAATACTTAAACACAGAATTAAAAGATTTCAATACAATGATTGATTTAAAATCTTCCAAATTTATATATGCCAAAATTTTGTACAAATTTGGCAAAGTTTTAACAATGGATGAGTTGGATGGGTGATAGAATATTAAGCCCTCCAAACTTTCCTAAACTACATCGGTCTACCACTTTTTCTTCTACCCTTTGTTTTCTTTTTGTATTAATTTCATTTGAAAAAAAATTAAGGTTTTGTTATATTTTTAGAAATGAAAATTTAAAAAATCACAGTAGATTTGAAATTTGAAAAGGTTTTGAAAGATTTAAAAAAAATAATAGATAAATAACTTAAATTTAAAAAAATAGAATAAATGAAAAAATAAAAAAAATATAATATAGGTATATAAAACTAGCTGACACAGCGAACTTTGTCTTTGTCTGTTATCAATTTTCTGACACATTTTTTTGTGTACACAATTTATCTAGAAAACAAATTGGTTCTTCAGAATGATATTTAATTTCTTTGAACAGTTTCATCATAATGTTTTTCCTATTAATAAAGTAAACGAACAAAAATTAGCACAAAATTTCATCATGAATTCAAGAAGAAAACAAATGCTAGCAAAAACTGAGCTGTCTATTCTGAAGTGATGCGCGGTCGTACAAGAGCAATTGTTGTATTACATACTAGCGAAAAATACCCAGCTGTGCCTGGGTGTTTGTGTTGCAAATGTCATATAGGGGAGATATGTATAAAATGCGCCACCACCTTTTCTTGGTTTATATTCCAAATTTTATCTCAAAATCGTAGACAGAAAATATTGGAATATTTTTATTACCATTTTTGGGTGCCGCATATTGCCCACCATTGTTCATTTTGGATTGAAATTCTCAATTTTGGAACAAACTCGTTTTGTTGCAATATTGCTGCCTTTACATGGAAATTTTTGGACAATATAATGACTGATATGTTAGATTATTGACAAACACTTCAAAAATACATGTTTTCGGAGGAAACCACCATTAAATTAAGCTTAGGGGGCGCATATTGACCGCATCTCCCCTACTAAACTATTTGGAGCACCGCACTCTAGATCAATTTCCGTGCTATTGTTTTGTTTCCCTCAACCACTGACTCAAAGTTGGATTCTACTGATTTTGTACCTTTCCCCGGTAAATTAATCAACTTTTTGTACATACAAACCTTACGGATCCCAAAACAAATTTATTAGGGAGAAAATTTTGCAAATCGGTTAACCCGTTCGTGAGTTAAATCGTTAGGAAGGGGACCTAAAATATTTTTTTTAGATTTAAAAAATCCTTGCAAATTGTATGAAAATCCATTTAAAAAAATTGGTTTTTGATACATTATTATCGATACATCATAACATTTTTTATCTTAAATAGCAGAACAAAACGAATATAAACAAGCAAAAATTGGGTAGTCTATTCTTGAGTCATGCGCGGTCGTGCAACTGTCATTTTTGTTTTATATAGAATAGATGAATAAAAATGTTTTATATAAAAAACGAAACGTTGTCAAGACTTTTATAAGCCCCTACAACGAGAAATAACGAGAATTGTTCACGAATTTTGTATAACCAAACATACAATCTATTTGCAATATACAAACAAATGATTTTTTTTGTCTGACCCTGATAGACTCGGAAAATACTTAACCGATCGGCGTGAAAATTTGTATGCTAGAGTTTTTGCGGCCGGGAAAGGTAGTTCGAGACGCCATCCCGCTCCACAAATGAAAGACAAGTGTCTGCATAAGTCGAAGAATTAATCAGGCAAATGGAACCAAATTTGGCATGTGGACTTTTTGAAAGAAATGTTTCTATGATGGTAGCCCTCCCCGCTCCGGAGACGAGCCAGCCTTGGGCTGAAAGTCTCCTAAAGAAAGAATAAAAAAAACTCCCCGTTCTAGACATGGGGGCTCGCATACAAACTAATCACAAATTTCTGCATAACTCAAATACAATTTCAAAAAATGTTGAAAAAATGAGATTAAATTTATTCGTTTCCCTGTTCCATTTCATTGAAAGTATTGTTTATAAAGAACGTTTGTAACATTTCTTTTGGAATGACTTCTGTTTTGTACTTCTTCACGACCTTCAAACGTTTCTAAACCCCGTCGCAAGCGGCAGGCTTAGTCTGTATGGACATTCCGTTCCAGATTTTGAGAATTACTGCCTTGAACTGGTCCAAGTTGCTGACCTTCTATTCGTCCAGCTTTGACATAATAAAGAACCAAATAAGACAGTTAAGACAGTTCAAATCCAGGAAGCTGGGAGGCCGCTAAGTTTTGTCAAACAAGTTGATGAAATTGTCCCCATTCTTTTTTCTTATTGGCATTACATCCCCACACTGGGACAGAGCTGCCTCGCAGCTTAGTATTCATTAAGCACTTCCACAGTTATTAACTGCGAGGTTTCTTAGCCAGGTTACCATTTTTGCAATCGTATATCATGAGGCTAACACGGTGATACTTTTATGCCCAGGGAAGTCGAGACAATTTCCAATCCTAGAACTGCCTAGACCGGCACCGGGAATCGAACCCAGCCCTCAGCATGGTCTTGCTTTGTAGCCTGCGCGTCTTACCGCACGGCTAAGGAGGGCCCTCGAAATTGTCCCCGTATTAGGCATAAATCGCATTTTCCGTGTATAAAGGGGTATCGTCCAATTGGAACACGTAGGGCCCATCGTAATCAAGCAAATGGAACCCAATTTGGCATGTGAAAAAAAGGAAGTTTTAACGTTTCCCGACTAGTTAGTCATAAGAAAATTTTATCACAATTATATCAATATGTGTTACAAATAACAAAACTTGCAATAATTTTATTATAAATTCTCTGCCAAAGATGGAGGAAATGATTTCATGATCGTCATAACATGATTATAACATAATGTGTTATGTTTATTTCTACCAAAAAAAAAATGCCTGTACTTGTGGTAGATAGGAATTGGAAAAAAAGTGAGATACCACCTACAGTATAACTTGAATCTACATCCAAAGTTGAACCAGCTGGACAAACTTACCTACATTAATAATATAAACATAAACTATATAACTATATAAACTAATAATATAATCATAAACTTTCAGGAACATAATTTGCTATAGTACAAGCTATTTTCATCACTTTTTAAGTAACACAACGAGTTATATTTTTGTTCAATTAATAACACATTTAGTAATAATTTTGTTAAAACTAGAAGAGATTTTGTTACAAATTTTGTTATTTTAACTACTAATGGTACATGTTTTATAATAACCGCTGTTTTAAAAAACTGCTGTAATAGAATAACAAGGTCTGATATAAATCTGTTACTATCTACTGGTCGGGTTGCTTTGCCAATTGAAATCGAATCGCAGAGCAAACGTTAAAACTTAATTTGTGAAAAATAAAACAAATATTTATTCTAACTACATAATTAATTCTGGGCGAGACGAAGTTCGACGGGCCAGCTAGTTCTTCATATTTTTTAAACGACCTCAAAATTCATCAGGGGGAGATAAAAGCGGTTCAATCCCGACCAGTTAGTCATAACAAAACTTTATCACAATTATATCGATATGTGTTACAAATAACAAAACTTGCAATAATTCTGTTATAAATTCTCTGCCAAAGATGGAGGAAAGAAAGTTTCATGATCGTCATAACATGATTATAACATAATGTGTTATGTATATTTCTACCGAAAAAAAATTGCCTACATTTTTGGTAGATAGGAATTGGAAAATAAAACGAAGGTACCACCGACAGTATAACTCGAACCTACATTCAAAGTTGAGCCAGCTGGACAAAGTTAATTGCCTACATTATGGATAATCAGAATCTTTTCAAGAACATAATTTGTTATAGTACAAGCTATTTTCACCACTTTTCATGTAACACAACGAGTTATATTTTTGTTCAATAAATAACATATTTAGTAATGTTTTTGTTAAAACTAGAAGAGATTTTGTTACAATTTTTGTTATTTTAACTACTAATGGTACATGTTTTATAACAACCGCTATTATGAAAAACTACTGTAACAGAATAACAAGGTCTGATATAAATCTGTTACTATCTACTGGTCGGGATACCTACCGCAGCTAAACCTCAGTTTTGACACGGTTTTTAACGCTGTTAATGCAGTTGACGTTTCGAAGGGACCTGGTCCAGATCAGATTCCACCGTCGTTCATAAAGAACTGTGCAGCCTCACTGGCTGTCCCAGCCCTGACAATTTTCAACCGATCACTCGCGAATGGCGTGTTCCCTGATGCCTGGAAACACGCATCAATTACACCGATTTTCAAATCCGGCAACATACATAGCGTGGAAAATTATAGACCCATTTCGATCCTGAACTGTTTGGCCAAAGTACTCGCCAGCCGTTAAATCCGTTATATCAAAATTCCAGCATGGATCTATGCAAAAACGTTCGATGATCTCTAATTTGATGAGCTTTATCAATAGTGTTATTGGATGCACCGAGAAGCGGCAACAAGTAGATGCTGTGTATGTATATTGACTTTTCGAAGGCATTCGATAAAGTTCCGCATGATCTTGCTAATTTAAAACTGAACCGTCTTGGTCTACCGCCGTGGATCGTCAACTGGATTCATCCGTACTTGACTTCAAGAAAAGCCATCGTTAAGGTTGGTGACGCCACTTCCGATGAATTCGAGATTCCGTCTGGCGTTCCACAAGGGAGTCACCTAGGACCTTTAATTTTTCGCGCTATTTATCAACGACGTTTGCGATCAGCTACACTCGTGCAAGCTGCTATTTGCGGATGACCTGAAAATTTACCGAGTCGTGAAGTCAGCTTTAGATTGCTGTGCACTTCAAGCCGACATTGTGCGCTTATCATCGTGGTGTCAGATAAACGGAATGCCAGCCAACGCCACCAAATGTAGAATCATTACTTTTTCCCGCGTTCACTCACCAATCAGATTTGACTATTCGATGGACCAGTTACCGCTTATGAGAGTTGACTCCATAAATGATCTTGTCCTTACCTTGGACAGTAAGCTTCGGTTCAACGAGCACATCTTAAAGACAATCTCTAAAGCCAACACTATGCTACTGCTCATTGGTCCGAAGCATTCTTGAGTACGGAGTTCAAATATGGGCTCCTTACCATGCGATTCATTTATTTATTTATCATCAGACTAAGGCCGGAGTGGCCTGTGCTGCACATAAAAGACTTCTCCATTCAGCTCGGTTCAAGGCTGCACTTCGCCAACTACGCAGTCTGCGGAGGGTCCGCAAGTCGTCCTCCACCTGATCGATCCACCTTGCCCGCTGTGCACCTCGCCTTCTTGTTCCCGTCGGATCGTTGTCGAGAACCATTTTCACCGGATTACTGTCCGACATTCTGGCTACGTGCCCGGCCCACCGCAGTCTTCCGATTTTCGCGGTGTGAACGATGGATGGTTCTCCCAACAGCTGATGCAACTCGTGGTTCATTCGCCTCCTCCACGTACCGTCCGCCATCTGCACCCCACCATAGATGGTACGCAACACTTTCCTTTCGAAAACTCCCAGTGCGCGTTGGTCCTCCACGAGCATCGTCCAGGTCTCGTGTCCGTAGAGAACTACCGGTCTTATAAGCGTTTTGTAGATAGTCAGTTTGGTACGGCGGCGAACTCTATTCGATCGGAGCGTCTTGCGGTGTCCAAAGTACGTACGATTTCCAGCCACTATGCGTCTCCGAATTTCTCTGCTGGTATCGTTATCGGCGGTCACCAGTGAGCCCAAGTACACGAATTCTTCAACCACCTCGATTTCGTCACCACCGATAGAAACTCGTGGTGGGTGGCTCACATTGACCTCTCTTGAGCCTCTTCCCATCATGTACTTCGTCTTCGACGTGTTGATGACTAGTCCAATCCGTTTAGCTTCGCTTTTCAGTCTGATGTAGGCTTCCTCCATCCTCTCAAAGTTACGTGCCATGATATCAATGTCGTCGGCGAAGCCAAATAACTGGACGGACTTCGTGAAAATCGTACCACTCGTGTCAATCCCTGCCCTTCGTATTACTCCCTCCAAAGCGATGTTGAATAGCAGACACGAAAGACCATCACCTTGCCGTAACCCTCTACGGGTTTCGAAGGGACTCGAGAATGCCCCTGAAACTCGAACTACGCACATCACCCGATCCATCGTCGCCTTGATCAACCGTATCAGTTTATCCGGAAATCCGTTTTCGTGCATTGACTGCCATAGCTGGTCCCGATCGATTGTATCATATGCGGCTTTGAAGTCGATAAATAGATGATGTGTGGGCACGTTGTATTCTCGGCATTTCTGCAATACCTGACGTATGGCGAACACCTGGTCTGTGGTAGAGCGTTCACCCATAAATCCCGCCTGGTACTGCCCCACGAACTCTCTTGCAATTGGTGTTAGTCGACGGCATAAAATTTGGGAGAGTACCTTGTAGGCGGCGTTCAGCAATGTGATTGCGCGGTAGTTGCTACAATCCATCGTCCTTTTTGTAGATGGGACACACCTTCCATCCACTCCTGCGGCAGAACCTCATCCTCCCAAACCTTGGTAATCACCCAGTGCAGCGCTCTAGCCAGTGCTTCACCACCGTGTATAAACAGCTCTCCTGGAAGTTGGTCAACTCCAGGGGCTTTGTTGTTTTTCAGCCGGCCGATCTCCTCCTGGACTTCCTGGAGATTCGGAGCCGGAAGTCGCATGTCCTGCGCGCGTGCTCCTAGGTTCATAACCATACCGCCACCGTTGTCTGCCATATCGCCATTCAGGTGCTCTTCGTAGTGCTGCCGCCACCTTTGGATCACCTCACGCTCGTTCGTAAGAAGGTTCCCGTTTATGTCCTTACACATATCGGGCTGCGGCACGTGGCCCTTACGTGAACGGTTCAACTTCTCATAGAACTTTCGTGCGTTATTAGCGCGGTACAGTTCCTCCGTCTCTTCACGGTCTCGATCTTCCTGCTGGCGCTTTTTCCTCCGGAAAATCGAGTTTTGTCTGTTCCGCGCCCGTTTGTATCGTGCCTCGTTCGCCCTCGTGCGGTGTTGCAGCAATCTCGCCCATGCTGCATTCTTCTCCTCAACTAACTGCTCACATTCGCCGTCATACCAGTCGTTTCTTCTGATCCGGAGCCACCGTGCCTAGTGCAGCGGTTGCGGTGCTTCCAATGGCGGATCGAATATCTCTCCAGCCATCTTCAAGAGATGCTGCGCCTAGCTGCTCTTCCGTTGGGAGTGCCACTTCCAGCTGCTGCGCGTAGTCTTGGGCTAGTCTACCGTCTTGTAGCCGCCCAATGTTAAGCCGCGGCGGACGACTCCGACGCGTGTTGATCACCGTCGAGAGTTTTGAGCGCAGACATACTGCGACGAGGTAGTGGTCGGATTCAATATTCGCACTGCGGTAAGTGCGTACGTTCGTGATGTCGGAAAAGAATTTACCGTCGATTAGAACGTGGTCGATTTGGTTTTCCGTTACTTGATTAGGTGATTTCCATGTGGCCTTGTGGATATTCTTACGGGGAAGAAAGTGCTTCGGACTACCATTCCGCGGGAGGCTGCAAAGTTTATGCATCGTTGGCCGTTGTCGTTCGATACGGTATGCAGACTATCCGGTCCGATGACCGGTCTATACATTTCCTCCTTCCTACCTGAGCGTTCATGTCACCGATAACGATTTTGACGTCCCGCAGTGGGCATCCATCGTATGTCTGCTCCAGCTGCGCATAGAACGCTTCTTTCTCGTCGTCGGATCTCCCTTCGTGTGGGCAGTGCACGTTGATGATGCTATAGTTGAAGAAACGGCCTTTAATCCTCAGCTTGCACATCCTTGCGTTGATTGGCTGCCAACCAATCACGCGTTGGCGCATCTTTCCCAGCACTATGAAGCCGGTTCCCAGCTCGTTGGTGGTGCCACAGCTTTGGTAGAAGGTAGCCGCTCGATGCCCGCTTTTCCACACTTTCTGTCCTGTCCAGCAGATTTCCTGCAGCGCTACGACATCGAAGTTGCGGGGATGTAATTCATCGTAGATTATCCTGTCGCAACCTGCGAAGCCTAGCGACTTGCAGTTCCATGTTCCAAGCTTCCAATCGTGATCCTTTATTCGTCGCCCAGGTCGTTGCCGATTGTATCGAGTCGTATTATCTTCTATGTTGTTCGTAATGGTTGTTTTTAAAGGCGGCTTATTGGGCCTGCGCAAACCTCCTGTCTCGTCGGAGGGCCGTCGTGTCAGGGCTGTTTAGCGTCCCACCTAACACCAGGACTTGGGCTTGTGCGCTTTGAGCGGCACACGGTCGCTTTGGCGGAGCCTACTTGCGGATTCATGCAGCTTTTTATAGAGGTTTAACAGGGCCCACTGTCAAACCCCACCACATCCTAGGCAGGCGCCACAACTCGCAGATGGCCTGGGGAGGGATCGTCAAGCCCTTGGACATAGTCCCTGCTGCCCCCGTGCGATTCATGCATCACGTATAAAAAGCATCCAGAAACGTTTCGTCAGATTTCCAAAATTAATTCAATTTTAATTTTTTTATGATGTCTTTATTTTTTTTTAAATATAAAATCCTTGAATTTTGAAATTTACAACTTTTTGAAATTCATATATTTTTTTCAATTTGAGGGAATTTATAGTTTTCAAAATTCTTAAATTTTTGAAACAACACACAATTTGCAAAATTTTCAACAGAATCAAGAACATAAAATTGAAGAAAAAATCAATTTTCATGGCCATTATTATCAAAAAACTTGTAAATTTTCTAAAAAAAATTGAAAGTATGGGCCATTTTTACAATTTTTCAAAACTATGAAATGATTAACATTTTCAAAAGTTTCATAATTTCCATTATTTGAATTCATTTAAATTTTTAAAACCTGTAAAAAAACGAGAGTAAAATTTATAACTTTAAAAATTTTCAAAATCTCCAACTTTAAAATTTTCAACATCTCCAACTTTAAAATTTTTCAAATTTGAAAATTTTTCAAAAATTTTCAAATTCTTTAAATTTACAAAAAAATTAAACTAAATAAAATAGAACTTTTTGAGTGTTATTATTTTTTTTTGACTTTTTGTAGATTTTTTGATCTATATTTTAAAAGGTGATGTAAAAAGCAAAGTGCATACTTAGTTTTTCCAAATTTGATCTAGACTATCTTTTGAAAAGGGCCAAACTTTTTTCACTGATTTTCAAATGGATATAATCGAAAAACGACGCATCCTACAAAAAAGTGTTATATGAGTGACTATCGCAAAATCAGTCAAACTTTCTAATAAAATAATTCAAAAAATTCTGAATTGAGTCCCACACTGAAAAAAATCAGTTGTTAAAATTAAAAGTTGATTTGCAAAAAAAACGCCCCTTTCGATTTGGACGAAATTTTGTCTCAAGCAACCGTCCATACATCGCAAGCTGGACACTTTTGAAGAAAAAAAGTTTTTCTTGCAAATACTTGTTCTTGTCGAAATTGATTTTTTTCTGCGTTTTTAAGGGGTGTCATTGCATTTAACATATATTGTCGTCGTAACACCAACATAGAATTTGGAAGTCCGTACTTCCGAACCGAACTTTCTTCCGAAATATTATCTGTCAAACTAATTGATGCGTTGTTTAGCGTATCTTTAGTCGAATTCAGCGCACTACTTCCGAAGTTAGGAAAGTCGCCTGTATCTGGAGAAAATTTCAACTTCGGTATAAAAAGCGTTCTAACTTTGTTCAGGATAGACAATATTATCAATTCAGTAGAAGACAATCCAACGACAACAAAATCAATCAAAAACGGCGCTCACCTGCACTTTTGACAGCTGACCGACCTGATGCTCTTTATGGCCCTCAGCTTGTGGTTGTCAGTCTGGGTATCACACTTACCTAAGGTACTTACGCGTCAGCTTCTGCATGTCACGATGCGCTTGCAGTGATTGTCAGTAAAGAACATCGTTTAAAAGCGTGGTGGTTTTTGTTTTTATATCGGATCATCTGGTGACGGTCATGACATTTTACAAGATCAATTTGCTCGATTCAATTATGGTTTGCCCTCTGTGATGCAAAGATATCCCTGAAGTAAGTCCAATAGATCCACACGCGTAGCCGTAGATCCATATTGATTGAAGTATGGTACATTCTCTTCGAGTATATGACCACGCACATCTTCCGTACACAATTTCTATTAAATGTACCACAATGGCACCAGAGTTGAGAAAAAACGAATTTTCAAATAATTGAGGATGAGCAATACTCTCAAGCGATCACATATCCAAAATATCGATTGATAAAAGCTCGCCTGTAAGTAAGAATCGTTCAATAATTTTATCTCAATTGATTTATGTACATAACACCAAAGCACAATGTCAAACATCAGATTGAACTTCATTGTTGACATTAAATTTGTTTAAGTAAGGTTAACATTTAAATGATAATTTTGTGTTTGTTATCAATTGATTCCAAAACTTGAAAGGTCATCGCCGATGACAACTCGCCTAGACTACCAAAAATCCACACATTTTTATTAGCATTATAAAAAAAATACTGCCATAGAGCCCTGAAGAAGATCCTAATATCTGTTCGAAACGTCAGTGATGAAGTAAAAAACTCTATACTCGTGACTGTAAGCCAATCCAAAAAAATTATGACATTATTAAAACAGGCTTGTTAGATTCTATATACATAGTCTATTGTACATATGACGTGTAGATCTGAAGGCCTTCACTTCCATATCATATATCCATCTTCCATACATATATTCTATTCTATAAACCACAATGGACATATAACATATTTTAAATGATGCCAAATATCTTTGATTACGCGTGTAGATCTGAAGGCCTCTATTTCTGGAATTTCTTAGATAACCAAGAAAATCGTCCATAAACATTTTCCAATCTATGTTCTACAATGATCACAAAATATATTCAGAACAGGCCAATATCCTATGAATGTATGCAATTTTTATTTAACACGGTGCATATATACCACATAAAAAAATAATTTGTTGTACTTGTCGAAATCACAAACTTAAACTAACGCGTTAATTTCACGTCAAACCATCGAATATTGGAATGGACGAATGAAAACTTTCATGGACGAAAACAGATTTTCGTAAGACAAATATACAAAACTGAAGCGGTATTTTGGAATACCGATTCCTAATAAACCATGATTTGTTCATTGCGCTAATAATATGCGATGGAAAGCAGGAACTCTAAAATATATGTTGCATACAACTTAGTTAGAGTCAGTGGTTGGGCTAGCGTTTAAATTAGACTTAAAAACCAAGTAGTACAAACAACGACGGGAATTAGCTCACTACCCTAGTTAAATCTGTTCAAATATTTAGAAAATTTAAAAATTCTTGCAATTTCTTATATTTTAAAAAAAGGATACATTTGTAAATTTTAAGTTTTTCATCTTATTTGAAACTTAAAAACAAATTATTTAAATTCCTTGAATTTTTCAAAAATTATTTTTAGATTTTTTCTTCTTCAGTCTCTCGATCCACGAAATTTTTAAAATTTTCATAATTTCATGATTTTTTCTACATTTTTTATTTAAATATTTTTTTGACATAAACTACGACTAAGGGGAAGACTTGGATACAGGGTGTAAAATAAAAATTTCAAAATTCGAGACTGTCACTAAATTAGGCAAGATTTCATACGCTAATAGCCCCTTTATCTTTCGATGGATTTTCGAGATTTTATTATCAATCGAATTGGAAACTCTCCAGCAATTTCTTCGATTTGTAACTTATTTCAAGGTTTTGAATTTCAAGATTTTTTAAATCTCTATTATTTTGCTTAGCCATAAATCATTGAGTTTTTAATGTATTTTCTTTATTTCTTTAAGCTTTTTCTAAGTTTTTGGATTTCAGCTCCGCTAAGTGTTATACACTCCTGAGCCTGTCAAATAAACGCAAACGATAAAAAAGGCTATAGGTTCACTCAAAAACCGTTCAAAACACGTTCACCTCAATTTGTGCCAAGTACTCGGCAAAATTTTACCGATTTGAATTACCATCCCGGGCCCACAGTGCTTGATGGGAGAACGCCGGCCGGTACCACCACGCTCTGATTGATGCTGACCGAGGACCCAAGAAAAATCATTTGCTCGGCAGTAGGAACCGTGCTGTTGTGGGTACTTGGTACACTTGAAAGTAAGTAAGACTAGCGGGTTGCAGAAAGCGAAGATTCCTATCAATCTTCCTTTGTGCTGTGGGGCGTTATTGTTCGCCTCCGACACGTGTTATAAATTATTGACGACGACCAGCAATGCTTAAATGGAACTCTGGCGGAGAATGAAAGTTTGAGATGATTTTGAAATTTTACAACAGTTGTGAAGAACTGTTGAATAGCTTAATGCGAGAGTACTCCGTAAATTTGTTTTGCTATTTTCTACAACTGTTATGCGAGATTTTTTCAGGATGATTTTACGATCTTTTAAAATTTAAATTATTTAAGAATCAGGAAGAATGCTAATAGTACTCAATTGTACAACAATAACAAATCATTCAAATGGATCGAATTCCAACCATATAAAAACACAATTTAGTTAAATATTCAAATTATCTTCGAATTCGTTCGAGCAGAACACCACCATTTGTTGTAAATGCTACAACCTAAAAGAACTAATACCCGTTTTCGTCTCCGTCAGTGGGGCCTAAAATCCCATTAAAGACAGAAACAATCGCGCTTGGAGAAAAAATCGCTGTTTTATGTCCACTTGTCCACGCTGCTATTCAGCATGGCCCATTTAACAGATTTTCGGATGAGGACTCATTCGTGTTTTGTGAATGGAAACCGGTTCCGCTTCACTGGCCACGTTGATATATATTTCTGTGAATGAATTCCCCCGCTCCGGTTGGACAGGAATTTTGTCACCAAACCGAAACACCACCGTCGTCGACCACCTTCTCTCCACATGGAATGCGCGTGCTATCGTTTGTGTGACAATTTTCAATTTTCGACCCCCAATCTAGGCTTTTTTATAAGCGGATTTGTACGAGTTTCATTACGGCTATTACGATTTATAACGAAGAAGAGACATTTTAAGCGTTCGGTTTTCACTGTAGAAATTGAAGGTGTCCCAGCAATGCGGGGTTGAATTTCATTTATTGGAATTGATTGCAAATTTGATCAAAATAATTTCTACGGATGTAGATGCAGGTTAATCCGTTCTCGAGTTTATCATGACTTTTAAAAACTCATATTATTTTTGATGGATTTTGCACAAGTCCCAACCAAAAACTGAACCAAATACGTGCAAAAATTGAATTTGTCCAATTTTTATTAGTACCGGGATTTTTATTATTGACGGGATTACAAGTCGGAGGTTACTTCGCATATGTTGAAGAAAACTACGTGAAACTCTTGCCAAGTTTTCCACATTACCCTTCAGATCTCTTTATTTCAGTTAGAAGATAGGTAGTTTTGTATGTATTGAAATTATTTAGTAATAAAAAATCCAAAATGGTTCCATATGCAAAAGGAAACCCAGCCATAAAAACCCATAAGAAAAAAATCCTTTATCACTCAGAAAAGTGTATTATTACTAATTGATCCCAAAAAGTGTTGTAATCTTTTAAGTGATATAATTCTGTAACAAATTCACTGAGGATACACACAAAATCATACCACGAGCCCAATTTGACAGCTTATGGTGCAGCTTGTTCATATTCCGCCCAGATCCTGAGCCCAATCAAACACCTCAGATATGAGGTTTTCTCCCAATTTAATCAGCTATAATTGACTTCGCCGCGATAATTAATATTTGAATAATTTTAAAGTGTTCCGCTCTCCACCCTTGAACTGGAAATCACGCAGAAACGGATTCAATAATCTCGACACCTTTTCTCATTGCACGCGTCATGGCGCGACAAAACGCACCCGGAGCCATAAATCACACTTCTGTCCAGTCAGTCGCGACGAGATCTGACGGTTTTATCGCTAAGTAATTTCACTACGATGCGGTTATTGCTTCCATGGCGAATGGCTGAGACTGCGCCCAAATATAATGCCCCGCTCACGGTTCAGTCGATTCAGCAGCGATGCAGCCTCAGTAGTAGCCTAAAGTACATAAACCATTGAACACCGCCCGTAGCCAGCCGCAGTGGAGCGTGTGGGGAGCAGTGACAGTTCGTAACTACCTCACCGCACTGACCGATCGTCGTCGTCGTCGTCGACGCGTCGTTACCTGCTCACTCATTCCGATCCGATGGATGCTGAAGTGGATATTGCGAGGAAATCCAAACGCCATCGCTCGTGACAGGCTCTGCAGATAAAAGAATTATTTATTGCAAGCTGAACGATTCGCGGTGGATATGATCCCCTGGATGCTGTTAACCATATTCGTTTTTCCGGTTTAAAAGCTGCCGTATTTGCGTAGCGCAAAACCAGAAGCAAACAGCAATTGTTTTCGGTATCAGTTGCAACGTGTAGTTGAAGTTGTGCTGTTTTTATTTCAGCATGGTTCGACACAACCGGCTGGAAGATTATCACCTTTAACGACGTTGCATCGTCTTATCCGGGGAACAAACTTGGACGGCGACGGTAGCGAACTGGATCACATTACACCTGTTTGCCACTGCGTTTCCTCCTGTCGATGTTGGTTGATGCGACGATGGTGAGAAGATGAGCTGCCCATGTCGAAAAGAGATGAATTTCTGAACAGGGGGCTTACCCCCATCATAATCACCATCAGTTTGTGGCAGAATTGGATTTCATACCGGTTCCGCTACCGGAACCACATCAGGGAGGCCACACGTATCGAAAGATAAATCCACTTCCACACAATTGGATACGTAGTGAAGCCTCTTCCCGGAACATGTGCGCTGCTTTATTCGTGAATGGGAGCCGTAAAACAGGCGCCGTCCAACTGCCATGATTGGCTACGCAACGACACGGTTCATTCGAAAACTGTTTGAAGAGCACCGCATTCTCCGAGCACAATAGCAACTAATCTAAAACTCATTTGGTCGGAACCGAGAAAAATGCTTTTGTGTGGTTAACACTGAATTGCGGTCGGTTAAGCCACTCGCCAGTAAGGTGTGAACTGTTGAGAATCGATAATTGAATCCTAATGAGTCTTTGGGCAGGCGTTTGGACCTGAACTTTGCTCAACGTGGTTCAACTCCTAACTAGTCTAACAAGTCTCAAAAAGTTCCAATACACAGTGATTCTAAATTCGATATAATAATGGAATCTTTCGATTCGAAAGATGTTTCAAGCTTTTACATGTATGTATTTAAGATCTATTCCATCGATGATATGCGAAATTTGAAATCAATAAAGAGTATGTGGTCAATACGTGCCAAATTAAATACTACAAATTTAAGAATCACTGCCACATGCTGAACTTGAACGATCGAGCTAAAGTTCAAGCCACAATATCGCGGAATTTGTGAGAAACTTTCCGTTCCAGCTACCCTCAGACGCCACACATGACCGGGACCGCGATGCTTAACTAATAGCACCAAACGAACCGTACCGCAAAGAAAGAGTAATTACCGAGTTTTACCCTTCACTGCCTCTCGTCACTTTTCGCTTTCGTTTCCTACGTTCATCCCATAGTAAGGGATTCGTTAGAGGTTTTTTTTTTGAAGATGGGAGATTTTTATCTAAAATTAAAATTAATCATTGACCGACCCGTCCAGCCAGAGTTTGACCAACCAACGACGATGTGGTCCACCACATTGCTGGCTGAAGTGGGTGGAAGGTTGGAGGCAAGTACTGACTCCGCTGCAGCGATGAAAGCATTTTGATATTGAACCATTTATGATGTGGGGGAGGCATCCTGATATGCATCTCTCAGGCTTTTTGCCAATGTTATAAATTTGATTACCAAGTATTTCAAATAGTGGATGGAAATTGCATAACCTATTTTTGATTGATTTCAAATTTCATCGAATACACAATAGCAGGAAAAATATCAATATGGTAATGTGTCACATTACCTCAATCGATGCATTGAAGACCATTTTCCCCACACTCACTGGCCGAAGAAGGAGGTCGTACCAATCGAGTAAGTAAAATATGCGTGAAACAGGAATGCGAGTCTTTTTTTTTTCTCGCCGTTCGATCCTACCCGAAGCAACGCAGAATATTAATGATTACATTGAGGCATGAAATTATTCATTATGACGACCGTTCACTGGTGGGACCACTCGGTCATGTTAAGTGTAATTACTTCAAGTCTTTCGGTCCGTAACGACACTTATTATTTCGAATGACGCCAACCAGTATCACCAATGATCATCGGTCGGTGATGGTGAACTGGAACGGCGCTGTCTAATTTTGGATCTCGTTTTTCCGCGAACCTCGATGGCTTGGGTTCGGGTGGAGACCACAGCAGAAAAAAAGGATAACCGAACGAGCAAACAGAGGATGAAAGATGAAAATCAATCTATATAATTATGATTTTACAACCCATAATTTTCCAGGTTCTGCCTTTGCCGTGTAGAATATCTTAACATAACTTTCGCAATGACCCCGGTGGACTTAGCACCGGGATGAACGGGTTTTATATGTTCTTTGAACACGGAACGCCAAATCGATTGTGGTTAAACTCGCTGCAGTGGATATTTTGGGCTTGCAGAACAATTTACTGTTGATTGCCATAACTTGAATTTCACTTGCATTTAAATTACGTCCTTTTAGTATCACAGCTGAATTATTTCAGCTAAGACTTCTTACTAGCATTCCAACGGTTTTAGTTAAAATTATATTCCCTACTGGTCTACAGGAAGCAGAATTCAGAGAATAACCGATTTAATAATTGACAGAAGAACAATTAAAAATCGGTGAGCTCGTTCCAGATTTCCGCATTTTTTTTCTTTCTTTACACAAATTCCAAATAATAGTTTATAAACAGTATAATAGTTGATCAACGTGTATAAAGCCAACTGTCGATTGTCCCTCTTTATTCCTTCGAATTTATAGTCAAATACAAAATACTAAAGACGACCGTACTGTTGAAATCGAGATATGTATATGGGAAGTTACAATGGATCACGGTTACCATTCCTCTTCCCAATATTGGATGGTTTATTGAGGTAAATAAAATCGGAAAATGAATGAAATAGTGCAATGGGTACTTGACCGAAAAAAAATCTCTTTGGTATGAAATACGACATCAACGCAAATGTCATTTCTTGTTTGTTATTGCCCAAATATGGTGTAATAGTTGAGAAATTTGAATTTATCTTCATAAGAAGAGTGAAGCCTGAACAAAAAGTGATCAGACAACATTGAGATATACCCAAGATATTAAATCCACTGTGATCCGCACATCTGATTTTGATAAATGTTATTAAGATCAATTTTAATCTGAAATTACATTTCATGAGCTCGTAATTTCATAAAGTTTGAGCAGTGATAGCCGAGTTTTTTTTTTCGAATAAGAACTACACCCCTATTTCACCAGATGTAACCCCTTCATTACAATTGGTTTTAAAGGATGTAACAGTCAAAAACTGGTCGAATATAATTAAGTTCTCTTTGATTGTTATATAATGACTAGCTGTATGTACCCGGCCTTGCTCGGAATTGCCAGTTTGATTCGTAGTTTTTCACAATCGGAAAATGAAAATTGGTCAACAGAATAATTGTGTTTTCTTATTGATACTTCATCATTTGATTAAAAGAAGGCAGATTTCATTTGAAAACCTTGACTGATTTATTTTGAAGAAGGGATCAAACCCATAATCGCCTTATTCCGGAAAACGTTTATTTCCAAAGAAGGAAAAACATCCACCGATGCCTTATTCCAGAAAAACGTCTATTTTCAAAGAAGGGATCACATTCACCATCCAGAAGGAAACACAATAATCATTGCTTTTCACTGGGTTTGATAAAAGGGTTCAGTTGATCGATAACTAAACAATACCACAACCTCTTATTTTCCATCCTTAACCCACTATCGTCGGCTCCTTAATATGAAGAACGTGTATTTGGCTGAAATCGGCTAAGGGGAGATCAAAAGTTACACTGAGGTGATTGAGAGCTGAACAATTCCAGTCCCTCCACAACCTTTCCGTTTTCTAAATATCATCCCTAACCCCCATCGTCGTCTCTTTAAGATAAAGAATGTGTATTCCACATTTGGTTGAAACCGGCTAAGAGGTTCAGAAGTTATGCTGGAACATACACACAAACATACAAACATTATCATGTCCAATTTACCACGGATAAACAAGATAGTAAAGCCTATTTTACTGTTGTGAGATTAGATGCAGTAAATTGAGTTTTCTGAACGATTCACAGTCTTTTTACAAAATGCACAAAAATGTGACTGTTTTTTTTTTTCCTGTTCGGGTGTGTCACTGCGTCCAATTATTAGATCTATTGTAGCGAATGTCGAGTGTTACAAATATGCGATCATGGGCAGATTAGTGATTAATCATAGATTTAATCATGATAATGGTTTATTTATTCATTATTCATCAAACATTATCATAGAATTTTACATTTAATCATTAATCACTAATCATACTCATAATTGTTTTGAGTTTATTAATTAATTATCAATTTTAATCATCGCATACCTCGCTTTTATTTATTAATCTACAATCATAATCATATAATTTTTATACCTTTTAATAACCCAATTTGGAATACAGGTTACTTGATTATTGATCACTATGCAAATCATTCAATTTGATCATTCATAATCATTAATCATACAGATAATGTGTCAATATTTAATCACGATCGATTATCCGCAAGCATACTCCAACGGTTTTTATTCATAATCGTCAAAAATGAATTTAATCGTTAATCATTATCAGTCATCATTGTCAAAAATAAATAAACCATTAATCATAATCTTTAATCGTAGAGTTCAATGATTTAATCATTACAAATTTAATCATTCTTTGGTAGCTTTGATGATTAACGCTCTGATATATGTATAGATTTCTATGGCCCTTTTACCTTTTCAAAAAACATCTTTCAAAAATAAAGAATATGTGTACCAAATCTGGTTGAAATTGGTCCTGATGGTTGAGAGTTACACTGAATTGCTCGTTTTCTATAGACAACCCCTTCTCCCTTACCCTCCCTTTTTCCCCCAATGACCATTCCACCACATTCGTTATCTTCTCCTTAGGATAAAGAATTTGGTACTTTGGTTGAAATCGGTACAGGGGCTCAGAAGTTACACTGAATTTCCCGTTTTCTGAACAGTACCCCTCTCTCCAGACGCTTCCCCCCTTTCACAAATTACTGGGAGTTGAAAGTTACACAGAAATGTTCGTTTTCTAAACAGAACTCCTCCCACCACCAATTTAAGAAAAATGTGTATCTTTATGTAAAATTTTAGCTAATAAAAAAAATATTAGTTTAAAATACCTACGATGCAAGATCTACTTATATTCTTTGTATTGAGCCAATTAATACCCGAAATCGGATATAAGACGGCGAATATACGGCCAAAAACTTTTGCCTATATTTTTCGAGGGTGAACCCAAACTTTTGGCCAGGAGTGTATATAATAGAAGATAACGTATAATAAAAATCACCAAATTTTGTTTCCTTTTCAAGTTGAATTTTTTTAGGATTGCGTCTTTATAATTGCGAACTGATAGGCTCTTCACTGTACACTATCCATTAGACTGGACTGTGTGTTGGATCAACCTTAACCTTTCCATCCCAGACGTTAGTTTTCAAGAGTTTGGAAAAATAGAAACTGCTGTAAAACCATATTTCTTGACCGATTCCTTTGCAACAATTTGCATTCCATCCAGATGGATTCCAATTTTTCAATTGGTTCGACTAAGATGGCGACGTTTGAGATTTTGGCTTTCAGTCTTTTTGGATCAAAAATAGGGATTTTATGTTTTCATCTGACGTTTCGGACGCATGTATGTACGGAAAGTTTTGACCAAACGGCCCTTTCTTGTCCTGCAAACTGGATACGCGGCATGGACGAGAACTTTGGATATCTCCACTTTTATAAAACACGGTGGATAGCTTTAAAAACCATATTCAGGGATCGACAAAATAGCAAGTACAAGAACGACAAGTTGGTGCCATGTACAACAGTGAGAGCTTTCAATGTTATTTTAGGGATGTTTAGGATCATATTCCAACAATTCAGTCATCCTGGCCACCATCCGGCCCATGTCTGCCATTCGCTTGCTTCTTCGTTAGGCCTAATTTCGTTCATCTACGTTCTGTTTTATGATGTCGTCTATATCCTTAACATCAGCTGGTACATACCGCTTCATGAATTCGGCACAGGTTGAGGTACGGTTAGGACCTTCTTCATTTCCGTTTTTTTCCACGTCATATCTGCCATTTCTTTTCTTTTTTGTGACGCGATATGGTCCGAGTGGGGGATCGTCCGGGTTCCCACTTCTGCCACCAGTGGTGAAGATGGCCGAATTGTTAGAATATGATCTTGATCTCACTGTTGTACATGGCACCAACTTGTTGTTCAACCGTGAAGGAGGAAAAGCGGTTGAGATCAGGCTTAAATAGTGCAAGCTATCGCTCGGTTGCTTCCTATTTTGTCGATCCCTGAATATAGTTTTTAAAGCTATCCACCGTGTTTTATAACAGTGGCGATATCCGAAGTTCTCGTACAAGACGGGTATCCAATTTGCAGAACAAGAAGTGTGGTTGGTCACAACTATCCGTATATTTTTTTAGTCTTGGACATACTTGACATGTACACGTAAAAAACATGTACACGAAAAAAAAAGCGTTCCCGAATTCGTGATCAGGCAAAAATTCACCGTGATTTAATTCATGGATTCGGGAACACCAGTCACGTTTTCCAGAATGTTCCAGAAAACGTGACTGTGTTCCCGAATCCGTAGCTTTTGTTCACGAAAAAATACACCGTGAACTTGTTAGTTCACGAATTCATGAACGTTTTTTTTTTGCGTGTATTGTGCCTGATTTCACAAAGCAATAATAGAAATTATATTTTCTGATTTCTTGAGCCACCTGGGTTCAATACGGTCACATCGGCCACAATCCGAGAGACCTTCCATTTCCATTTCTATTACCTATACTGCCGTGAATCGCAAGTCAGTCTCATCTGTATATGAATCCTGATGGGACTGACTTGTGATTCACGGCAGTATAATGGGTCAAAAAAGGTCATGTGACACCTCAAACTTAATTATGTTACAAACTAATGCTGGAAAAGATATTTTTAGGTCTCATGGTCCATCTGGACACGACCGCCAATTGGACGTAGGATTACGTAAAGTGTAAAGGATTTTATTTTGGAATTCACAATATATTTACCAACGCTGATCCATGGCTTCTGTGACTGTTGCGATTGAACTGCAGTCACCAGACGTACCATGCGTTTTTGTGTTTTGCAATTTAAAGAAAATTAATTTAACCTCGTATACAATGGTAGCATGAGAAAGGATCGATTTATTTCCAATAATGCGTAATTTTAATAATTACCAGCAGCAAAACCAAAGTCAGCAACTTGTGAGAAAATTTCACCTGAGTGCTATTGACGTCATCGTCAACATGGCTGCTACGGACAGCAACAGCAAGGATCAGGAAAACATCGTCAAGGCTGACAAGCAACCGAAGCGGAAGCCACAGCAGCAGAATCAGAAGCGCGCCACTGAGGGAGACGCAGTATAAATGTATTCGCATGGATGGCGTCAGTAGCAGCCAAATAAAAATGTTTCCTCAATATTCTGATTATGGTTTTGCTGTTGCTAGCCGCAAAATCACAAGCGAGCGCCGGAGGGAGACGCAGCAAAAACGTATTCGCAAAAATTATCATCTGGAGAGAAAATTTGACTTGACTGCTACTGATGCCATCCATGCCAATTAATGTTTGCAGCGTCTGCCTCTGACTCACGTTCGTGGTTTAAAGGCGATGAGCAGCATGAACAGACGGAACAAAAGCCGTCACCAAGTACACCAACTCCAAGTCAACGAGCTCCACCCAAGACGAACCTTTTTAGGGCCCCAGCCGCACTCACAGCAGCGAGGGGTTTTCGTACTGCGTACGCAAAAAATCAGGGTTTTGAAAGAAAATTCCACTTCACTGCCACTACGTAGGCGTTAGCTACTCGATGATTTGAGACGCCATCCATGCGAATACATTTTTGCAGCGTCTCCCTCCGACGAGCACTTTCACCGCAACCAACTCCAACGTTTTGCAGTTGCCAAACCGGTGATTTGCGCTTTGAAGAAAAAAATTCGGCTATAATTTCTCTCCTGTAAAATTGGGGATCTGAAAATAATCGTTTTCCTGTGCACAATGCGCCTTTCCAATCACTCAAAAGCATCCAAACGACGCCACCATCTAGAATACACTTTCAGTACAGCCACTGATATCCCGGGACCGCAATGGACGTAATAAACCATTTTTTTTCATAAAATTTTTGATCCTGAATAGAACCGATTTTCTTTCCACAATGTGCCAGTGACAGCAATCAAACGATGGTCCGAACATTGCGTGGGAATTTCTTTTGAGTGCTCCAGCTGTTGGGGCCCTCCTTAGCCGTGCGGTAAGACGCGCGGCTACAAAGCAAGACCATGCTGGGGGTGGCTGGGTTCGATTCCCGGTCCCGGGCTAGGCAATTTTCGGATTGGAAATTGTCTCGACTACCCTGGGCATAAAAGTATCATCGTGCTAGCCTCATGATATACGAATGCAAAAATGGTAACCTGGCTTAGAAACCTCGCAGTTAATAACTGTGGAAGTGCTTAATGAACACTAAGCTGCGAGGCGGCTCTGTCCCAGTGTGGGGATGTAATGCCAATAAGAAGAAGAAGAAGAAGAATCTGTTGGCGAAGGACGTAATCCTACGTCAAAAACACAAAAACAAAGTTGGAAAATAAAAAGATGCAAGAAATGTTGTACGTGTCAATCCTTCGCTTGGAACTCCAAGCGACTGTGGGTAGTGCATGTCACCCAATAATAATACTCAAGAAGGGCACTCAATTCATGCAAAACGTCTTAAACATGCGGCGTCTGATATCTAATTGTTCACATGTACTCATCACTATAAATGAAGTCAACATAGTTTAACTTAAAAAAAAAACCCAACTTAATTTCATCGAGTAGTGATATTGCCTTTCTCGCATTTAGCCAAGACATCAACCTTATATGGCACTCATAAAGTTCGTAGCATTTTCTTAATAACTTTTGAACGCAACGATCAATCGTTATCAATAGTGATCAACTAGGCTCAGGGATTGAATCCTAAAGAGAAAGAACAAGTCTCTCACTTATCATCTCTGTATACATATACGATATGTAGCATACCGCGTTTTTTCGCAAGTTGAGAACTGATTCGGGAGGCAATACCCCATGATAAATTTCTTTTAGAAAGATCCAAATGCGGGGAGCACTGGCTCTGATGATGCATTTCAACTTGTTCTACACAGCTGTGCAGTAACCAACACGAATTGAGCGAAAACAAAGCGAGAATCACAATTTTTCTGTGGGGGCAGCCTATCCGATTCTGTTTTTTTGCACTTGTATACAAGTTTGATAAATTTGTTATGATGGCTTAATCATAACATTCGGAACCATTTTTGCCTTTCTTTTATCGTTGTTCGTTATCTATTGAGAGCGATTTCTGCAAACCCTGACTAGGCTTCACCACCTTTCGAATGCAACTTGTTGCGAAAAAATCGTTTAAGGATAGCTATATGAAAAGTTGTCTAATGTTTTTCTTAGCTTTTGTGCACACACATACTCACGGACAGACTGACATTTGATCAGCTCGGCGAGCTGTGTCGATTGATATATAACACTATGGGTCTCCGAGACTTATATAAGACTCTCGTACTTTGTTGTACGAGAAAGGCAAAAAGGAACTTTTTTATTGGAGCTTTCACAAATTAGATTTTATGTACCAATCGTTCCAGTACGACGAATTTATAATTTTTATCCGAATCATAATATCCACTTTACATTCAATCCTTCTTAATCGGTAATCGAACATTCAGCAAGAAACAAGTTTCCACGCGTCACCCAGCTCGTATTTCTCTCCTCATGCGACTTCCAAGTAAATCCATCTCACAATCCGCACAAAAATACGCTTGTAATGGCTGCAGCAAGTAGCAAAATGAGTAGCTGTATATTAATGCAGTTTTCCCTTCTTTCCACTCATTCACCACCACATCCGCTCCACCACATAACCGGATCGATGGTGTTGCCGCTTTTTAATGACTGTGACAAACTCCATGCCTCGTCCTCGGTTTCCCGTTTTCCTGCAACTCCAGTGCTGGCGCGCAAAGAGCGTGCGAATGTCACGGAAACAAGACAATTTCACGAGGTGTCAGGCCATGTCGACGTCGTTCCTTTCTGTCCTCGGATCCCCTGCTTGTCAGTTTATTTTTTATCTTTCAATGTATTATGAAAATTATTTATCATCCCTCACGAAAGCTTCCACTCGGGTACATATAGTGGACCCCAACGGGAACCTGTTCATGGCGGTGATCGACACGGGACGAAGGTAGTGGAGCGACACTCTCGAATGCAAGATGGATTGCACGGCACAGTGAAGCTTTTGCATTGCGAGTCTCTGCGGATAGAGAGACGGTTATTCATCATTCGTTTGCCGATTGGGAAAGTTGCATGCGCGGAAGGGTGATCTTGTCCTGATGGTTGTGCGCTGTCGGGTGCACGGGCGAACGTCACGACCGAACGAACCATTATTACGCTACCGTTTAGCGTGTCTTGCAGTTCGTTTCGTCCGTTGAGGACGTCCCGCCCACGCAGCCGCGTTTCTGCATCTTCCCCAAAGAAAGCCACCGCCAACGCCATGGAGAATTGGGCAACAGCTGTCCGCGAAAGATGAAGGATTGCCCCTGAGTCAGCTAACCAACGCTCTTTTGGTAAACGCGGACGACAACGGCGATGCACAAGCATAATAATAATGCAAATGGTTATTGTCACGCTGAATGCGATGATGGATGCAATAAAGTTTCGGATGATAGTGGCAAGGTACAGGCGGGAGGAAATTCTGCTTCAGATATTTATCGCCGATAGTTGTATGGTACATGGTTCAGAATTAAAATCAATTGTCAATATTTTTTCGGATTGCTTTTTTAGGACTTCATTATTTAATCAATGCGAGTGATGAAAAACATGAGAATTCGCACGGATTATTTTATTTTAAAGCTGAGAATGTACCAAGTCTCATAATTTTGATTTTAATCATCATTATCATCATTTTGATCAGAAACGTTGCAATACTGCCCATAAAAGCAACTGTGCCGTTTAGATAGGAAATCAAGCAAAGATGGCTTGCAGCGACAGAATAGACAACATTGAATAAACTTTCTACAGATTCTCGACAAATCATTGCACGCAAAAGACAACTAACTTAAACGGTCCGACCAAAACAAAAAGTTTTAAATATATGCAAATTGCCGAATAGCCATCAACATCGCTGCCTAGCTGCTGTTGCCTCTTTCTCCCGTATTTCTACGTCTGGTGAATTGCTATACAAATTTTGCATACGCCCGCTGCAACATTTAGTCGGCTAGTGACCATCATGAACTCATCCCCCAAATGATGCACACGTTTACAAAAACATGGACCATGAGGGAAAATGACGAAAATTCTACCGCCATCGGATAAATCTCTGAATAAATATCATTAAAGTAAATTGCTCAATTATGGTAATTAGTTTCCAACAGTTGGAAACTTTGTTGGCAGATATACAAACATATTAACCTATAGGTATACTGTTTGAGCATCACAGATAACAAAGTTGCTGGCACTGATCTGAGATACGATGTCGGAAGGTCAAATGACGAATATCCTAACTCAGTGGTGAAAAGTATTTGAACAGATCTCAGTTAATCGAAAAAGGCGCTATAATGAAACATACAGTCTACAAGAAGCTTCCAGAATAAAACTGTAGCTCCTTGAGCAAGTATACGATTTGGTCAAAACTAAAAGACGTTTCAGCAATAATATTAAGCACCATCACATGGAGAAAAAGGCTTTTCCAAAGGTGAACTTCTAACGCTCCAGGCCTGAGTTCAATATATTACTCAGTCAATCCCAGTTATGAGTCCTGAGACTGTCATAAGCTACAAACATCGTTGGATTATTAAAAAACAGTCTAACCAATTCCATATACCATGGTATATCTGTGGAGCAAGTAGAGAGCATCGTCTATGGCTTCCCTGAGCGTTCAACGGCGTGTGTTTAAGCCTAAGGAGGATATTTGTGGACATAGATGTTAGTATTGCAATCTGCATTGATGTATTCTCGTTGTCCATAAATTTATTGTATGGAATAATAATGTTATTGTTAACAGACTGAAAACGGATATTTTTTTCCACACTGTAAACCCGGCAGTCTATTGTTCATCATTTTTCATTTATTTAGTTACCATCTAAACAGATAACACTGAATCAACAATTTGACACCACAATGCACGGTTCGAGGCCGCATCTCTCCATCCTCGGATACGCCCCACGCTCGCCGAGTCGTTTTGCACCTGGTCTGCCCATCTCGCTCGCTGCGCTCCACGCCGTCTCGTACCTGCCGGATCGGAAGCGAACACCATCTTTGCAGGGTTGCTGTCCGGCATTCTTGCAACATGTCCTGCCCATCGTACCCTTCCGGCTTTAGCTACCTTCTGGATACTGGGTTCGCCGTAGAGTTGGGCGAGCTCATGGTTCATTCTTCGCCGCCACACATCGTCTTCTTGCACACCGCCAAAGATGGTCCTAAGCACCCGTCTCTCGAATACTCCGAGTGCTTGCAAGTCCTCCTCGAGCATTGTCCATGTTTCATGTCCGTAGAGGACAACCGGTCTTATAAGCGTCTTGTACATGACACATTTGGTGCGGTGGCGAATCTTTTTTGACCGCAGTTTCTTCTGGAGCCCGTAGTAGGCCCGTCTTCCACAGATGATGCGCCTTCGTATTTCACGACTAACGTTGTTGTCAGCCGTTAGCGTTCCTCGACCACCTCGAAGGTATCCCCGTCTATCGTAACACTGCTTCCCAGGCGGGCCCTGTCGCGCTCGGTTCCGCCCACAAGCATGTACTTTGTCTTCGATGCATTCACCACCAGTCCAACTTTTGTTGCTGCACGTTTCAGGTGGGTGTACAGTTCTGCCACCTTTGCAAATGTTCGGCCGACAATGTCCATGTCATCCGCGAAGCAAATAAATTGACTGGATCTGTTGAAAAAAGTACCCCGGCTGTTACACCCGGCTCTCCGCATGACTACTTCTAGCGCAATGTTGAACAACAGGCACGAAAGTCCATCACCTTGTCTTAGTCCCCGGCGCGATTCGAACCAACTGGAGTGTTCGCCCGAAATCTTCACACAGTTTTGCACACCATCCACTGTTGCTTTGATCAGTCTGGTAAGCTTCCCAGGGAAGCTGTTCTCGTCCATAATTTTCCAGGCAGTCTATTGTATTACGGAGAAATTTTGCTTACCTATGGGAGCCTTAGAAAATAATTACAACCGTATTGATATTTTATTACTAGGATCGCTGTATGTAGTTCTAACCAGTACTGCAATTTCTCATTTGCAATAATCGATGTCACGTGATGTGTCCATACCTGCGCCTTTCAATATCTATAAAAACACGGAGGGTGAAAGGCGTGCTATAAAAATCTCAAAAAATAGTTGCCTTTCATGAGGAATTGATCAAAGAACCCACGATTCTTTCATTTTGGCGCCTGAGATAGAAAAAGACGGTTTGCTCTCTATCTTATGACCATCACGACCTTTTGCAGTACTAATTCTAACATAAAAGTGGACAGGCCTACTGTGCAGCGTTGTTAAAAAAAATCAAAGGTCAATCGGTTTGTACGAAAAGGTGACATTGAACTACATAGCTGTATGTAATGTATATTTGCACGGCATACAAAAACAAGGCACTATCGACACGTACGTAAACATAAATTTTCACTGTAAACAATTGACGTCACTGCTATCGCTGCTCGGGACGAAGCAAGCCAACGCTCTACGATTGAGTTTGGCCTTCTTTTGCACTCGTTCATACTGCGATAGCAATCACGTTATTTTTTAACTGTCATTTTCTTTACGAGCCTTTCTTTGATTTTGTATACCGTGGTATATTTGTATATAATGTATACGAATGCAAAAATGGTAACTTTGCTTAGAAACCTCGCAGTTAATATAACTGTGGAAGTGCTGAATGAACACTAAGCTGCGAGGTGGCTCTGTCCCAGTGAGGGGATGTAATGCCAATAAGAAGAAGAAGAAGACCCTTTCGGTCAAATGTCATTTTCGGCCAAACGACAATTTCGGTCAATTGACATTTTCTACCAAACGGCAAAACGGCATTTTCGACAAAATGACTGGTTCTGGTTAATTTTTACGGTTGAACATTTCGCGGTACGACATTTGGCGGATTGTACCTTTTTTACCTTTTCGCGGTATATTAATAACAATAGCTTAGTGTTCATTAAGCACTTAAACAATTATTACCTGCGAGGTTCTTCAGACAAGTAACCAATTTTTTGCATTCGTATAACACGAAAAAAAACACGTTGAAACTTTTAAGCCCAAACAAATTAAGAAAATTTATAATCGACGAATTTCCTAGACCAGCCATCTTGCTTGGCAACCACGCATCTTCCTTCCATGCATCGCTTATAAAAGCTTTCCAGAATATGTAAAAATATTTTTTGAAATTTCAAATGCTCCTTACAAATTCTTTATTATATCTGGCAGCCGGGCCGGATATAATGAAGGCAATATCTCCTCTCGTTATTTTGTTACGAATAGACGTTTTTATGAATAATCCTTTATATCAGCGCTTCACAACCTCTACCTCGAACAAAAATGCGTAATGGCGGATGTATTACAATTCCAACCAAATTTATTGATAAAGTGTAATGTTTTAATTCTCAAAACATTGTTTTATACATAGTATGCATGACAATTAGTAAATCAAAGCCTATTGAATCCTGCCCTCCACAACTCGCTTAGTGTATGAAGGACTGTGGACAACAGATCAAAAGCAAAAATCGTCGAATGAACAAATTTTAAAAATTTTAATGCAATCTACCTGATCGGAACAAAATGTTGAATAAAATGTTAAGAATATGGTTCCGAACTGAAATATTGAGTCTGAGGGTCCGAAAGCCACCATGTGAGAGGCATGAAGTTTTTCTTCGAAAAGCTCAGCTGCTTGTTTGCACGAGGATTGGAAGAATTCTTCTACGCTTCTCGAAACCTCTTTCCAAGCAGCTCGGAAGCCTGCCTTCAAGAGGCTCGGATGCCTCTTTCAAGAGGCTCAGAGGACCCCTTTCAAAAGATTGCGAAGCCTCCTTTCAAGAGTTTTAGAAGCCACATTTCAAGAGACTCTAAATCTTTCTTTCAAGATGCTTAGAAGCTTCCTTTCAAGAGGCTCGGAAGCCTTCTTTTAATAGGTTTTTAAGACTCCATTCAAGAGGCTCAGAGGACTCCTTTCAAGAGACTCGGAAGCCTCCTTTCAAGAGGCCCGGAAGCCTCCTTTCTAGAGGCCCGGAAACCTCCTTTCAAGAGGCCCGGCAGCCTCCTTTCAAGAGGCCCGGAAGCCTCCTTTCAAGAGGCCCGGAAGCCTCCTTTCAAGAGGCCCGGAAGCCTCCTTTCAAGAGGCCCGGAAGCCTCCTTTCAAGAGGCCCGGAAGCCTCCTTTCAAGAGGCCCGGAAGCCTCCTTTCAAGAGGCCCGGAAGCCTCCTTTCAAGAGGCCCGGAAGCCTCCTTTCAAGAGGCCCGGAAGCCTCCTTTCAAGAGGCCCGGAAGCCTCCTTTCAAGAGGCCCGGAAGCCTCCTTTCAAGAGGCCCGGAAGCCTCCTTTCAAGAGGCCCGGAAGCCTCCTTTCAAGAGGTTCGGAAGCTTCCTTTCAAGAGGCCCGGAAGCCTCCTTTCAAGAGGTCCGGAAGTCTCATTTCAAGAGGCCCGGAAGCCTCCTTTCAAGAGGCCCGGAAGCCTCATTTCAAGAGGCTCGGAAGCCTCCTTTCGGGAGGCTCGGAAGCCTCCTTTCAAGAGGCTCGGAAGCCTCCTTTCAAGAGGCCCGGAAGCCTCCTTTCAAGAGGCCCGGAAGCCTCCTTTCAAGAGGCTCGGAAGCCTCCTTTCAAGAGGCTCAGGCCTCCTTTCAAGAGCTCAGAAGCCTCCTTTCCAGAGGCTGGGGAGCGTACTTTCAAGAGGCTCGGAAGCCTCCTTTCAAGAGGCTCGGAAGCCTCCTTCAAGAGGCCTCGGAAGCCTCCTTTCAAGAGGCTCAGGAAGCCTCCTTCAAGAGGCTCCAGAATCCTTCTTTCAAGAGGCTCGAAGCCTCCTTTCAAGAGGCCTCAGAAGCCTCCTTTCAAGAAGGCTCAGGCCTCCTTTCAAGAGGCTCGGAAGCCTCCTTTCAAGAGGCTCGGAAGCCTCCTTTCAAGAGGCTCGGAAGCCTCCTTTCAAGAGGCCGGGAAGCCATTTTTCAAGAGGCTCGGAAGCCTCCTTTCAGGAGGCTCGGAAGTCTCCTTTCAACAGGCTCGGAAGCCTCCTTTCAAGAGGCTCGGAAGCCTTCTTTCAAGAGGCTCGGAAGCCTCCTTTCAAGAGGCTCGGAAGCCTCCTTTCAAGAGGCCCGGAAGCCTCCTTTCAAGAGGCCCGGAAGCCTCCTTTCAAGAGGCCCGGAAGCCTCCTTTCAAGAGGCCCGGAAGCCTCCTTTCAAGAGGCCCGGAAGCCTCCTTTCAAGAGGCCCGGAAGCCTCCTTTCAAGAGGCCCGGAAGCCTCCTTTTCAAAAGGCTTGGATGGCTCTTTTCGAGATGCTCGGAAAGCTGCTTTCAAGAGAACTGAGAGTAATGAAAATCCTGTAGGAAGCTTGATCAATACAGTTACGGAGTGATGACAATTTTAGCCAACTTTTTGGAGAGTCATAAATCCTGTTAGGTTTCAGGTCCATTTTTCATATACAGGGGTTAGACAAAAAGGTTGAGATAGGTAAATTTATGTTGAGATTCAAATCATCAAAACTTTGCGTACAATAATCCAATTTTGATAAAATCAGGACCATCCGAACCGGGCACTTTTCTAATATACTGTCCCCCTGCAAAACTTAATATTGGTCTTTGGCCACCGTAGGTTTCGGGTTTTCTGAAGGTATGTTCAAGATGCATTTTTTTCACTGCTTGTCATTTGATCTGACGTGTACTTTCATCGTGTTTTATGCTTTCTCCAAAAACAAGAACTATTATGCCGATCAATGGTAGCTGTAGATCGAGAATCCATCAAAACTACCCATAGATATGGCCATTTCCGTAAAAACGGTTCCGGGAACATGATGAAATGATAACAGAACAGAATAATGCAAATATTAGTATCTAACTTCATGGCTTTGCGAGACGATGATTACAGAAACATTTCCAGAATGATAGGTTCTTTTATCTTTATTTCAACTGGGTCAGATTAACGGATTCGGATGTTATTCCGTGTCCGAGGGTTTCAAATTTCGAGATCTTACTTATTTGTTAGAAAATACCCTCCATGAGTCCACCGTTCCAAGAAATCCGCAGATCAATGATTTCCAACAAAGCCATCATCGAGCCGACGACGATTGGGAATTTCTGTCGAAAAAATCAGTCATAATTTTCTCAATTCCCAGAAAAACGCAATCCTTTCGTGAGTCTGCAGAGCGAGAGACGAATTAAATCCCGCTGCACTCCCTAAGAATGATTAATGCACGAAGCAAAACGGGGTTTGCAGTGAAGCAGTGCGGAGATTTAAATTACAGTGTGCATTCGATTTTGGCAACGTGATCGAAATCTACAAATAACTGTACCAAGTAAAAAGGACTAAAAACGCATAAACGAATCGTTTCTATATGTAATGGAGAATCAAGTAGTTATGAAGTTAATTTAAGTTAAACAGAATATTGTCAAATCGAACCGTGGTAAAATTAAACGGACCCTGTGGATTCATTCGTCTGGGATACACGATTTTTGGCGCTACTTCCTTCTCACCGTTCATTAGACACGGATGGATTAGCCGTTTTTTGCTGCTCCGCCGGTGCAGCAACGATGATGATAAACAACTTCGGATTCTGATCTTTTCAGATATTTGTGATTTTCGCTGGAAGTCATTAGGAGAGCTTAATTTTGTCGTCTTGGAGACCAGGGAGCTAATCAAGATTCATGATTTCCGAAAGGCATAAAATGGTTTAATTTGCATTTCGCATTTATTTTCACCGCTTACCAAACGTGTCAAAATCGACTGCTGTGTCGCCGTGGGATCATTGCTGATTTGTATAGAAGCTTGGGGGAGAATGGATTAATGTTCAAACTACCGAATCGATCGATTAGCCAAAATGTGCTGATTCAAATCGTAATTCAATTGACTCCAAAGTTGCGAGAGAAATCGTTTTTCAATTTCAAAAATAAATAGTTTGTACAAATATGACGGATAGTATCAAATGTTGAATGCTTTGGAATAGTTTTAAACGCTAAGTCCTAGGTTCGCTTGAAACCACAATCCCAGCTATTGACATTTCATTTCCTAACGTCTCGAACGTGTTATCGTTGTCGCTGTCGTAGTCGTCTCGCGGTAGCTAATGAATGCAAATAACATTAATAGTTTGTTTCCTGTCGCTTTTTTTTGTTAGCTGAAGTTCGTACGAAGAAAAGGCACGGTTCGCTCGATTCGTGTGGGATTGTGCAGCGAAGCGCGAAATACATCACCCATTTGCATAAATATGTGCACCTTGTCGATAATGATGGGTCGCTCGTCGTTGAAGCCCCTCGACGAAAGCGAAACTCACATCTCGATATGTACTGGGAAACAGGTGTGTGGGAAGGTCTTTTCAATTTCGACGTATGGTAATTCGGAGATTTATCTATTTTTAATATCTGCCAACGGAGGCCATTGAGATAGCAGCATTGGCTGTCGAAGAAGTCACGATTCAGGTCAAAGCAGTATGGTCACATTTGTGAATAATCCATACGTAATATGTTTTGAACCATGGGTTGTTGTGTGTTGTTCAAATAAGTAAAAGAACAACTTTGATAAGCTGTAAAAATTAATCAAAACTTCACAAATGAAGATTACACAAATTCAATACAAATAATCAGTAAACAGCTTTTATAGCATTGTAATTCAATGAACAAGCAAATATTAAGCAACTAACCATCTTACAATTTCAAAGGAACCATTCCATTTTAAACACTAAAAAAAATAACTGCTTCGATGAAAACCGTAAATTTACGAAATGTTTTCCAGAAAAATTTAAAAACCGAGCGATAACGAACGATCGTCTCAGGTTTTTATCGATGCTGCTGCTATGTCGCTGCAAGGCATGAAGACATGATCTCTTGCTCTGACTATTTGTTCATGCTTTAGTATCTAGTTCACTATCTGACTAAAGTTTCACTTCAACGGCAGAAGTGCTAGCTTGAGATGCTTCAAACGGACGATGATTGTGCTGACTGCTGGTGGACGTTTTTCTTACCACAGAAAAGGGTTTAGTCAGTTTAAAAAAACAACAACTTTGCATTCCGGCTATTAGGTGCATGCCAAAGAACGTGAAGAAAAAAGATGAACAGTCCTTTCTTGCCGATGGTTTGGCAGCCACGGTTGGAAAACAGAAGTGTGTTCAGGCAAATGCGAAAGGTATTGTTATTTTTACTCACGCTAGGACTTACATTCAGACCTTATGGTTATGTACAATGGGCCACGCCAGGAAAAAAGAAGGAAAAAGATATTTTCACCTAGAAGATGATATTTTTAGCAACTCAGTGTCTTCAGCAAAGTCAAAGCTTATTGTTTAAGCTTTATTTTGATGTTTTCTGCAACATAACAGGGCACTACATTTTGAGTAAAATGTTCAACTCCCGTATTTACAATTTTAGCATTAAACAATGTTCTAGAAAGTTGTTCCTTATTTAAATTTGAGGCACTTTGCTTTTTCAGCTGAAATTTCAATTTAAATCGGAATATTTTTTGTAAAGCTTTTCGCCTTCTGATTATTCTAACATTTTGTGTTTGACGAATTGAACGGGGTTTTCGGTTTTACAACACTTCTAGAACTGATCATTTTGATTTCCTCATACATAAAAGCAATAATAATGAAAAAAACCTCCAATTTCACAGTACCAAAATTTAAAGAGCAATCCTTAGCTTTCCTCTGTCTAACGCAGGGAGAAATGGATCCCCTTTTTCCCCAATAAATAATACAAGAGAATGATGGATTTTTTTTAGAAAAACAGTGAAATCTGCAATCCACCAATAATGTATTCACTCGGATGTGTAACCAAAACATGCGTTATTTAATGCTCTAAAACTTGGTGGAAGACTTAATTAAAAAAAAGTTACAATCAAAATCATGATTTTTTGGGTCACCCTAACGTTATTGATTGAAATTATCATAACTAATCAATAAAATCAGATATTTCATTATAGAGACATGTTACAACTGCGACCTCTAGTTTATATGGAAGCTTAGTACAAAATCTTTCAAAAAACATCCTGGGTTTACATATTTATGCTTAATTTCATTGAAAAAACTTATACAGTCGACTCTCTACATCTCGATGTTCTATATCTCGATATCTCTCCCTATCTCGCACAGCAAACACTCGGGCGAGGCCGAGCAAGCCAGCTGCGTTACCTGCACTGTGATTTTGCAGCACGCTTAAACGCCGGGCACATCGAACCCCCCATTGGGTGCTTGCTGTTCACAGCTTTGCTGGAACAAATCAAACAATTGGGAGGCTTCGTGCAATCCGCAGCGATTGCTCCTGTCAGGGCCTTTGCAGTCCCATTGCTTGTGCCCCGGTTCCAGGCACTTGAGGCAAACTTCGGGTTGCTCGTATATGCCTACAGGGCACACCGACCATCCCACCTTGACGCTCCCTAACTTGACTACCTTGGCGCTGCAGATAGCCGAACCAATGCTACCTGCGTCCCTGCCGGACCTTTCCGTAGCCGAACGGCTGCGGTGGGCGTCTCCTCTTCACACTGTCGCCGCAGTGCCGTGACGAGGTCTTCGACTTCGGTGATCTCGTCCAGTCCTCCGCCAACTCCTTTTGAGAGACGCCCCGCTTCAGCTCGAGGATCATCTCGCCCATCCGGGTACGTCTTATTCGACGTACGTCGGCGCCAAGTTCACTGAGCTTGACGTCACTCCTCATCGCCTTCAAGACGTCCGAGTACTTAGCCTCGTCCGCCGTTTTGACTAGGGCATCGCCCCTGGAGCGATTGGCGCTTACCCTAGACTTCTTGCTACCCTCATTCGCCTGGGCCTTCTTTTCGGCCCTTGACGTCTTCGGTTTCCTCTTGTTCTTGACCAGGGTCCAGGAGGCGTCATCTCCCTCTATTTCCCTGGTCTGGTGCGGCTGAGAACTTTCAGCCTTTCAGAACCCACCGTCTTTCCTGAGTGGACGGACCTTTCCATGTCCTTCCTCCCCCGGTTTTGGAGGTATCTGGCCGGGGTTCAGCTTCCCAGCCCCACTACCCTTGTTCGGGGTAGTAACCCTCCGCGTTTTTGAGCGGCCCCAGGGAGCTCATCCCCTGGAGACTGTCTCCCCCGTTTTTGTGTCTGCTCCGTTGGAGCAGTCACCCTCGACGTACCCGCAAATACTTGAGCCTCAGTCTGGGTAGACTTTGGTACCACCGTCTTCGCTGGCACGCCTTCGGTCGATTCGACCTTGCCCGAGTCCGCGAATCCTTGGGCCTCAGTCTGGGTAGACCTCGACTCCACCGATTTCACGGGTTTACACTTGGCCGTCCCGACCGCCCTCTCCAGCTTGGCGTCCAGCATCGACTTTCAAAGTTTCTGCAAGCTCCTCTTGAGGTCCTTGCTGATATTATGCTTCGATGACGCAAAGTCGATGATGGCGTCCAGCTGTTCCGTCGCCACCTCGAAGGCCGAAAGCCCATCGCGTTTGCGGTTCATCGCCTCCACAAGCCATGGGCCGTCAATAACCTCTGCCGGCGTTTTTTTAGCCGAGAGGAAGGTTAAGTGACCCACGCTGGCGCTGCGCACTGAGCTGCCGACTATTGCCTCTGGCCTCCTAGGCGGAGACCTGAACAACCCACCTCTTGCGAAAGGGTTGTCGCCTACACTACTACCACTAGTTGAAGAATTGCCTTGGTTTTCCATTTTGGTCCCACGAGTTGCTCTGGAAAAGAGGTCCACCACGCCAGAGCCCAGCATGACGCGGTAAGGAACAATTACTGTGGAGGGTGCCCAGGTACCCCACAGGCTCCGTTAAAGGCCTAGCTTATTATTTCACCCCCCTGGCCATGCATCCCCTCGGCACGGGTCGCTTGACGCCTTGGGATTAGGGGTTAGGGACGATGGTCCCGGTCTAACTCGCAGTGGCCATGGGGAGGGGTCGTCAAGCCCTTGGACAAAGTCCCTGCTGTATGTGTGTGTGTATGTGTGTATGTGTACAAATTTTGTAGACACACTTTTTGGAACTTAGCATTATCCCATTTACTCGCAACAAGTTGCATTCGACGGGAAATGCGGTCCCATGCTATTGAAAATTGGCCCGATCGGACATTGCATTTCGGAATTATTAAAAAATCATTGTTTTTTTCCCAAGGGACCGCCCTTGGAAAAAAATTTCTAAATCGAAAAAAAATGTATGCAAAAACATGCAAAATGATAGAAAATATGCTATCTATTCCCCTAAAGTGCTTTTTCGACCTTTCATCATCGCCGCTAGGTGGGTTTTCAAAAAATGAATCGGTGCCAGCGAAAGTGGTACATGTTACATTGAGTAAATTTTACAGGAGACGCATTTTTCCAAAAACCTCAAAAATAAAATTCGAATTAGCTATTTTCTGCAGTTCAACTGTACCAACGTGTTATGACTGGTGTGCCTAAAGGTAGTAATGAGAAATGTGCGAAGTTTCTTGACAAATTTAAGGTTTGTTTGAACAAAATGCACATGTACCACTATTATTGGGAACAAAATGCAAGAGAAACCGAAAATCTTTACCAGTAAAAGTGGTACATGTTCATTTATAAAATTATTTTAAACAGCAGTAAACCATTTTGAAATTTGAAATAGAGTTAAAATCTGTTGCGGGAATATCTTTGTTGTTAAATTTTCTTTTCAGTAAGCTGATTTTAGTGGGTAGAACTGTACATGTACCACTTTTCCTGTCAACGAAATTGCCATTGTGATATATACTAGATATTAAAAAGCGCATATTTCCAGATTTAGCTGTCAAAAATCACTTTTTCGTCATTCCGTTACCAGATCTTTGCTAATAGAAGCCGTTGATGTAAAAAACACAAAATCGACAAAAATGGTTTATGTACCACTTTTGCTGGCACCGGTTCAAATATAGTTTTGGCGTAAAAGGCATGTTTCCGCGTAAATCAGTATCCTGAACCTTAGGGCATTTTAGGCAATATGAAAAGGAAGTCAGACAAACATGGGGTCGATAAAACTTTAGGAAGAGAGACAACAGCTTGAAAAAAATGAAATCATTAACATATATTATTTTTATAATGAGCCTCAGAGGCTCTACTGTTTGGAAAATGAAGCGGATTTTCCAATACAATTTTTCAAACTTAGGCTAGTGGCAATTAATGCATTCAAAAAAGGGATCACAGTGATTAAATGTGTGCAATAAATATTTCAAAAGACTACTTTTTCGACATGTTTTTGAAAAAGGAAAAAATCCGTCGTTAAATACAAAATGATCCCTTCATACGCTTCCGTCACCAATAGCAAAAGGGCAAAACATCGAACGAGCGAACTAAATTATAGTGATGTTGGTATAGTCGAAGTATAAGTTACTCTCTCAAAGGCACACAAGCGCCTCCGATACCTAATTGAAGCAAAACATTTTCCATGTTAAAAGAAGAAACCAGAAGGCGGTAGGGAAGACTGAACTGATTTTATTACACGGAACGGTTACTTGCTTCCAGGCATCGGACCTTCCTACCAAACTGACCAGATGTATACATGCACCAAAAGAAAATAACGACAACAAGCCGGTGTACGGTGGTTGTCGGTGGATAGTAATTCGATATTTCTTACAACGAGTTGTTTTTTTCTTCTGTTTCCTTTCCAGATACATCCACTCCAAGGAAAAGCCATTCAAATGTACCGAGTGTGGCAAGGGTTTCTGCCAGTCGCGCACGCTGGCCGTGCACAAGATTCTGCACATGGAGGAATCGCCGCACAAATGTCCGGTGTGCAATCGCAGTTTCAATCAGCGCTCGAACCTGAAAACGCATCTGCTGACCCATACGGACCACAAACCGTACGAGTGCAACTCCTGTGGAAAGGTTTTCCGCAGAAACTGCGACCTGAGGCGACATGCATTGACGCACACGGTTGGCGATGTGCCCCCAGAGTCGTTGGATGTTGGCGACGACGATAACAACCTCAGTGGAGACGAAGATGAATCGGTGCTGGAAGTTGACTCGCCGGTTAATTCCCCGGCCGGTAGGAATCGCTCGCCGTCCCCTCCACTCGATATGCCAGTTTCGGCTGAACTGGATGACGACGACTATCTCGATGAGAATGAAGACGGAAACGAAGAAGATGAAACGATCAGCGTGGCAGGTCATGAACCTGATCCAACACCAGTAGTCCAGTGCCATCATGAACGACCGATTGGGTCCAGAAGTCCATACACAATGCGTCCACAGTATGACTATGGAAGCAGGTCTTCAACTTCCTCTCAGTCATCTCAACACTCTCAACCGATCCTGAGCCCGAACGGTGAAGACCTTTCAACTAGTAGTGGCCCTGGACCTGTTCCCCAACAGCACCCGCATGACATGTTCATTCCAATGCTTCATGTACGCAGAGACCTCCATCACAAGGTTGGATTGATAGGCCGAGCATCTGCAACCATCACGAGCGGTCTCTTGGAACCCGGTGGACCATTCTTCGGTCATATCCCCTTAAGAAAACGAGCAATGGGTCCTGATGGCGAACCCTACCCAATCATGGGTCGACCGATTCTATCCTCCCATATCCCGCCAGCCATGATCAATCAACGGCCCATGATGAAACCTCCGGACGAGTCCCACAAACCGCCATCCCGCCCATCCGATTCCCCGCACGAGCCCATTCCAATGATTTCTCCATCCGTACCTTCATCTCCGAACCTTTTGTCACCGCATGTCAACCTACCGCCCCCACCATCTCAGTCCCAACACCCAATGAATCTCGTTAATCTTTCAAATCTACCACCACCCATAGCCCATTCCCCGCCAAATCCGTCCGGTTGTCCATCGCAGCCATCTACCTCTAGCCAACCACCTCCTCCCCAATCAGCATCCTCTTCCACTGCCACCCGGCAGTCACAACAGTCTCCGGCTGCTCAACCACCTCAACCACCTACCGGAGCAGCGCCACCTCCTCGTAAGACCGGCTTTAGCATAGAGGACATCATGCGCCGCTAGTACCTATGATCTACTACAAACATAAATGCGTTGAGACCGAAAGAAAGCCCCTCCGGTCGGATCCAATCCGATCAATCAATCAAACTACGGTTAATTAATGCTAATGAATTCTACAAATGTACAAAAAAGCAGCAGCAACAAAAACAGCAATGACGAGAACAAAGTTGGTTTAGTGGAACGTGGAAATGAGACGGGGACGAGTAAGTGTGTGCACGACTGTGAGGAGGGTGTCTTCAAGGTTTCTCCCGCCACCACACATGAGGGCTTTGGTCGGAAGCATTGGCCCAGTTTGCACGCCGGTCGGAACCGGGAGGGAAGCGTAAAAAAAAGTGACAATGCTAATCAATGCCCCACATTTCGCTCACCATTATTGATGATTTCCTTCCGAATAGAATGTGACCAGCAATGACTTGGGTGAGCTAATGTAGGGGCGTAATTATGTCGATAATAGTACGGGCTGGCAGGACTGGTGGTTATTAAGATAAGTGGATCGATGGGTGGTCAAATGCTTCTTGAACATTTATTGTCATACATTTTAAAATCATATTGCTCGTTTGTAATGCAAACTATTATTTATCTTCAACCACATAAACAAATTTAATTCATTCGTCCTAATAGTGAAAATCTTCAAGTTTTTAGTCCAAAATTAGCCCATTAAATGCATTTGTCTGTCACCTGCTAAAAAGCTACCTAAAATTGATCTAAAACAGAAGCTACTAAAGTGACATTGGCTCGTCACTCAAATTTATTTTTTGTACGTCTCAAGATGGGTAAAGCATAGGGCGCATCTGTTAACAGTATTTCGAAACATTAGACGCATGACCACTTCTATAGCTATAGAAAGAAAGGAAAATTCTCAGCCAACCACAAGATCCATTATATCTTCCAGTTCTTTTGCCTGTTCTCAGACTTGTGGGATTCACTGGAAATCCAATACTTCCGGACAAGTTTACGATTACGGGGGGCATTGGAAACGAAAGAAGCACGCTCCGTCACTTCACACCTACCTATCTTTCCACGAGCAAAAGGCAAACAATATTAATACAGAAACCAATCTATGATGCAACTGTGTCTCAGTTAAGTTTTGAAAGTGAAAAGTAAAAGATGTTTTATAAGCAAAACCAGATGCAAGAGTCGACACAAAGTGTTGGTGTATAATTTCATATTATTTTATACCTACATAGTAGTTTAAATTGTTGTTATTCCTCCGAGCAACGAAGCCGACATAGAACTGAATGAGAGTGTAATTGAAGCGGAGTGACTTACATACTGCATAGTTTCGTGCGAGATACAAAAAAAAAATCTAAAGTGTGAACGGAGAGGAACCCCCTGAATCGAAATACGATAGTTTTCTAAGGATTATGTCCCAGCTCAAGGAGCGGCAAGCTTTCTGCCGCGAGTAGTGTTCAAACAGCAACGCACGAGAGGGGAATTGAAACAAATAAACAACTAAGTTTGTTTTTGCAGTTAGGGTTGGTTAGAACACATTGTACAGGTTGAACAGTGAAAAAGGATCTGAAGAAGCGAAGCAAAATGAAAGACAGTGTTAGTGATATACGATAAGGATATATGGTTTGATCTGCATCGAGCGAGGAATTCTTACAAGTTGGTTCCGGTAGTTGCTAGATTTCATGTTTCATTCTCTGTTTGTTTTTAAGTTGTAGGATCGTTGCCGCTAAGTTCTGTTCCGTAAAGAGTGTGTATGGCATCATTTCATGTACATTTGCCATCGTTAATTTAACGCAGTATACTTAACTAGGTGGTAAGAAATAGGGCTAAGGCAGTCTGTAGGACAAATCGAACGAAATCTCAGATCGGCATCATCATGCTATGCAGACAAGTTAATTGTGATTCATTCTAAGCGGTAATATTTCATTCCACACGTCCAAACTGGAATCCATAGCGTAAGTGGCCGATTGTACTTCTCCCATATGGGACCAATTTTGTGAAATATAAATAAAGAGAACTAAATTTATTTTGAATATAAAAATAACTCGTTTGTCTTCTTTGCGTCTCCAAGAAAAATACGAGAAAGAATTCCATTATTATACCTTTTTCTGGAGATAGCCATCGCGCGATGGGGACACAGTCCAGCACAGCAGAAGAATCTACGAGAAGCCGTTGAAAACGAACACCGAAGAAAGAGGAACGACCCAACACCATTGGAGCCCGCTCCATAGTTGCACAAAATAGGGGTATGCGGAACTTCAATTATATTTTGATTATAACTATCTCAAGATTGAATATTCATTGTTATAAAGTTTTTTGTTTTATGTTTTGAAAACTTTGCTCACATAATTTGGGGATGGATAAAATTAATTGTGTAGCAAACCTCTGATCCAGCTTTCTACGCAGTACACCCAGAAATCAAATCTTAAAATTATTGTATGAAATCTTGGCATATACAGATCTGTAAGATTTTTATACATTTTGTATTAAAATAATACAAATCTGTATAATTTCAATACAACAATTGTATTAAAATCTTCCGAAATTGTATATGCCCAATTATTATACAGTTTCCGTAAGGTTTTCATGCAGAACTTTGTTCCGTAGGAAAAATAATTGTTTACATGGATTGTCAGAGAATTTGTTTTTCCATAACCGTTTCTGATATTTTTTTGATTGTTTCTCATATTTTCTACGGACGCATGGTGTGTAACCATCCGGGCTAGAAAACTGTTTGGTTGAGTGTATTCGTTTTGACCAGCAGACCCTAGATAGTCTACCAAGCACAATGTATACGCGTTGTATCCAACAATCGACGTTTTGGTTCACTTGAATCGTGGTTTCCAGCGATGAATATTCGGTCCAGATGTACAGACGCTTCTACGAAACGAAATCTATTAACTATGACATAGCTACAATCTACAAACACTCTTCTTACACGTAGACGTTCCTTCTTGGTCTTCAGTGGTCTTCTTGGCCCGTAATTAAATATTTTTAGTTTCCATATTCGTAGTTCACGAACGCACATTCGGAAAGTTATTTTGGATAAATAACAAAGTGTTTAAGACCAAAGTTTTAGAGTTCTATTTCTTCACACGGTGTATTCCAAAACTCAAAGCTCGGTTTATTTTGCGTGGTTACATATTTGAAAGAGCTAGCTCCTTCTTGTAGGGGTGTTTTGGGTGCTATCGAGGGTGCAATAGAATAGTACGAAATGCCTTGAGCTTGCACCATCGCGGTGATAAATCCTACATTTCTATTTTATTAAACGTAAAACAAGCAAGTAATAAATGTTATAGCATCAAATGAAAACAAAAATAAAATAAAATGTAACAAGAAAAGCACATAAGAGAGGTCAAAATAGCACTTTAGGGAGATATATACAGTTATTTCCAACAATTCACATTTATTTGCGTTTATTTGAATGCATTGCAACAGCTTTTTGAATTTTTTTTTCCAAGGGGGACCCTTGTGAAAAATAGGGAAAAAAACATTGTTACTCACATTTTTTGTACACACATACACATACATACATACACACATACAGACATCACCTCAATTAGCCGAGCTGAGTCGATTGGTGCATAACACTATGGGTCTCCGAGCCTTCTATCAAAAGTTCGGTTTTTGGAGTATACTTAGTATATGCGAAAGGCACGAAAGTTACAACGCTGCGATTGATTGTTCAATCGTTGTGCATATGAAAAAAATGTTAATTCATTCTGTCAACGTAGCCAAACTACGGAGGCTCATTGGAGTTATTCGGAATCATTTCTTTACATAAAATCAGAACAATAAGAAAGAAGGGTTCTGCCTTCTAACAACCACAGGTTACCCGTTAGTGCAGGCAAAAAACTATGATGACTATGAAATCAATCTTGGAAGCGTTATAACATTTTTTTTGTCGTTCCAGCAACGTAACTTCTTTAGCAAAGTCCATATGCTAACGTACCGTCACGTGATAAATTGAGGCCGCTAGGAGCAAAGATGTTGAAAAGTACGTTTTCTATCACTAATTATCAAATAAATATGGAACGCGATGCGGGAAACGGGGACGCAATCAATCGAGCGAGTGGTCCCAAAACGATTCACCAAACCTCACAGTATAATATTATGAAAGCTGAATGCCTGAATATCACTGAATGTAAAGTTTGTTAACAGAATGTGATATTTCAACTCAATATGACCTATAGGGTAAGCGGTATAATTCACCCCCTGACCATAACACCCCTGTTTGATTTCTAGAAAACTATAACTAAGGGTAAAAATCAGTTGGTATCTTTAAATAGTTGTAAAACTATCATTTTATGTGAATGTTATTACATAATGAAAATAAAAGCAAACTTAGGGTGACCATATGGTATCCTAAAGGAGGACATGTCCTCCTTTTTCATTAAAAATCAGATGTCCTCCTTTTGCGCTAAAATGTCCTCCTTTTTGGATATTTAAAAAATAACTTTCTTCTATAGTAATTCTAGTTACTGCAACAGAGATCCATTAGCAAATTAATCGTTGCACATATTATGGGTTTTGCTTTCTAATACCTATGCAATATTTTCCTTAAAGTTTTTGAATAAAATCAATGGTAATATCGGAAATTAAATTCTTGAGTTGCAGTAACAAACATGTCGAAGATAACAGAAGAATAGGTATTGAATTGGAAAATGGATTAGGAAAAATGCAAATGCTTCTCAAAATTTTCTATGTGTAAACACCCATCGAATTGCCAATAGGTCATTGTGCGAGGCAAACCTAACCTCACTATTTTGACAGGTACTGGTCCTGTTGTTCACGTTTCGGACTTAGAATTTTTTTTGATCCAAATTAAATCTGCATATTTCACGATGTTGAAGACATTCCGTACATTCCGCATTCAAATATTGGTAATTATCGATAAGCTTTGGTAATTAACTACCAGAAAATCCAAAGAATGGTAGAAGTATCTCAAAATTAAAATAAAGTCTCTGTAAACAACAGGACCAGTACCTGTCAAAAGTCGTGTGTGACGTCAATGTGCAATGGAGTATGGAACGCATCGCACGGTTCGTTTCTTGAATATGTGCGGCAAAAAGCAGACCCTATGCCATGCCTAGAATGGAATAGAAATCTGAACAGTTGAGTTTCTTTAGTCTAAATTTGAACAGTTTTAAATTTCTTCAGTTAAGAACTTGGTGATACAGTTAATACAGATACATTCTCATTTACATGCCTTAAATTGTGATTCTTAATGGCATTCAAGAAACAAATTTCACTGGTCCCTCAAGTATCCTGTGTTCCGTCCTTATTAGGGTGGCTCAAATTAGTATGGGAAAAACTTTTTTCAATTTTTTTGATGGGCCGCCCTCTTATTCGGTTCTATTTGATGCCTTGATGCTCTGGACAAAATTTCAGCCAAATTGGTCAACGTTTGGGCGGTGCTAAACTCGTTAGAAGTTTATATGCAAAAATGTATGCAGAAACATCCAAAAACTGTGAATTGCAGTTGGCTGTGGCTGTCAAAACGAATCAAAGCAAACCCCATTCCATTGCATGCAAGCCGCAGCTGATGGCGCTTATTTTATTCATATAATTATTTATTTATTTATTCAGACTAAGGCCGAAGTGGCCTGTGCGGTATATAAGAGTCTTCTCCATTCGGCTCGGTCCATGGCTACACGTCGCCAACCACGCAGTCTACGGAGGGTCCGCAAGTCATCTTCCACCTGATCGATCCACCTTGCCCGCTGCGCACCTCGCCTTCTTGTGCCCGTCGGATCGTTGTCGAGAACCATTTTCACCGGGTTACTGTCCGACATTCTGGCTACGTGCCCGGCCCATCGCAGTCGTCCGATTTTCGCGGTGTGAACGATGGATGGTTCTCCCAACAGCTGATGCAATTCGTGGTTCATTCGCCTCCTCCACGTACCGTCCGCCATCTGCACCCCACCATAGATGGTACGCAGCACTTTCCTTTCGAAAACTCCAAGTGCGCGTTGGTCCTCCACGAGCATCGTCCAGGTCTCGTGTCCGTAGAGGACTACCGGTCTAATTAGCGTTTTGTAGATTGTCAGTTTGGTACGGCGGCGAACTCTATTCGATCGGAGCGTCTTGCGGAGTCAAAGTACGTACGATTTCCAGCCACTATGCGTCTCCGAATGTCTCTGCTGGTGTCATTTTCGGCAGTCACCAGTGAGCCCAAGTACACAAATTCTTCTACCACCTCGATTTCGTCACCACCGATGCAAACTCGCGGTGGGTGGCTCACATTGTCTTCTCTTGAACCTCTGCCTATCATGTACTTCGTCTTCGACGTGTTGATGACTAGTCCGATCCGCTTAGCTTCCCTCTTCAGTCTGATGTAGGCTTCCTCCATCTTCTCAAAGTTACGTGCCATAATATCTATGTCGTCGGCGAAACCAAATAGCTGGACGGACTTATTGAAAATTGTACCACTCGTGTTAATCCCTGCTCTTCGTATTATTATTCATATAAGCAATAATCCAATAGATATACTCGAATGTTCCAACGAAGTGGTCATCATGTTGCTGCATTTCATCACCATAATAACTCAATGCTTTTCAAACATTTTGATGAAAAATAATTGAATCACCAGAACGCTTAACCTGTTACACTTTCTGGTCGTCCAAGAAATCCCTGAAATAAGGCCTTTAGATCTACAAGCGTAACCATAGATCAATTGGATTGATTCAAATATGATACATGCCCTTTGTGATGCATAGGTTCTTGGTCGTCCAAGAGATGCCTGGAATAAGCCCTTAGGTCTTCATGCGTAACTATAGATCAAATGGATTGTTCCAAAACTAGCACATGCCCTTTATGATATATAGAATAGAACATAGGAACTCAGCATAGGTTTTTGATCGACCAAGAAATTCCTGGAATAAGGCTTTTAGATGTACATAAGTAACCATAGAGCAATTGGATTATTTCAAATATGATACATGCCCTGTGCCTATGCACCACAAAGGGCAATTCATTTTTGTTTTGTAGTAGATCTTAAGGCCTTGCTATGTCTTGGATAACCGACAACCTATGCCGTAGATACATCATATTCTATAATTAAAAATGAGCATGTAACACATTTAAAATCGATCGATTTATCTTCGGTTACTCTTGTGCTTGTGTGCCAATCTCAAGGGATTTCTTGGATGATCAAGAACCACTGCCGCTGACTTATTCTATTCTACACATCCAAAAGGGCATGTACCACATTTAAAACAGTCGGATAAATCTTGAAGTGACACGTGTACATATAAAGGCCTAACTCCAGGGGTTTCTTGAACGACCCAGAATCTTTTACGATGCCTTATTCTATTCTAATGATCCAAAAGGACTTGTGCCATAATTTAAACAGTCCGACTGAACTTTAGTTACGCGTGTAGATCTGAGGACCTAACTCCACTGATTTCTTGGATGACCGAAAACCTCTGCCGTTGACTTATTCATTCTACACATCCAAAAGGGCACGTACCACATTTAAAACAGTCCGATACACCTTTAGTGTCGCGTGTAGATCTTAAGGCCTAACTCCAGGGTTTCTTGAATGACCCAGAATCTCTTACGATGACTCATTCTATTCTAACCATCCAAAAGGACATGTGCCATAATTTAAACAGTCCGACTGAACGTTTGTTACTCGTGTAGATCTGAGGATCCAACTCCAGGGATTTCTTGGATGACCGAAAACCTCGGCCGTTGACTTATTCTATTCTTCACATCCAAAAGGGCACGTACCACATTTAAAACAAACCGATTGATCTTTATTAGCGCGTGTAGATCTTAAGGCCCAGCTCCAGGGATTTCTTGAATGACCCAGAACCTCTTACGTTGGCTCATTCTATTCTACACATCCAGAAGGACATATGCCATAATTGAGACAGTCCGAATGATATTTAGCTACGCTTGTATATCTTTAGCCTTTACTTCAGGGATTTCTTGGATGCCCAAAAATCTATGCTGAAAAAAACTCTATTTTGAGTAGTCTCCACACTATTTATTTCTCTCTCTTCGCCTCTCTTCTCGCTTTTTTTCTCTATCCTGCAATTTAACTCCTTGTATCTTGCACCTCTCACGTCTCACGTTCTCACTTCTCACATCTCATTTATCAATTGTCATATTCCTCTTCATGCATTTTTACTGCTCATATCTCACACAAAGTATCTCGCTTATTGCTTCTCACCTTCTACTACTTGCATCTCGCTTTTCACTGATCTCATCTTATTTCGCACTTCTTACTGCTTGCCTATCCCTTCTCACTTCTATTCTTTTTTCTCGCTTCTCCCATCTCACTCCTCAGTTCTCATATCCCAAATCTCAGCTTACAATTCACGATTGATTATAAAACTACTGAGGACTTTTTAGTGGAATTCTGAATGCTTCTCACTTGTTGTTTCTCACTTTTCACCACTCATCACTTTTCACTTTTATTTTCTCTCTTTTCAATTCTTACTTTTTTACTTTTTAATTGATAATTATTTAAAAATAAATTATTATTGACACACGCCCTTCTCAAACTATGACACCTATAGTCAAGCACATCAGATGGGAGCGTTTTATAAATATGTATATATATATATATATATATATATATATATATATATATATATATATATATATATATATATATATATATATATATATATATATATATTAATAATAAAATGTGTGTTTTTCTATGAAAAATGTAGTGAAGTTAACTTTTTAGTAACTTGGCACAATCTTTACTAATTTGTTTCTCCCGACATGTGCAAAGATTATCGAAAACATGTTTTTATCTAGTGGAAAATCCTTAAGGGAACGGAAGCTTAAATTTTATCAAAAAGCGGAAAAAATCAAATTTATTTTTAAACGTTTTATTATAAATGTCTTGACTATTATTTTTAATTTGTTGATCTAAAAATATGTTTAGGCGTCAGCTGCCATCGGTTTTGTAACTTAATTTAGCCTATTAACCCAGAAAATGCAATGGCTCGTATTAGCTGGCTGGCGCATGTTCCAAGCTTCCAATCGTGATCCTTTATTCGTCGCCTAGGTCTTTGCCGATTATATCGAGTCATATTATCTCTTACATTGTTCGTAATTATTGGTTTTCCATGCGGCTTATTGGCCCTGCACAAACCTCCTGTCTCGTCGGAGGGCCGTCGTGTCAGGTCTGTTTTGTGTCCCACCTGACACCAGGACTTGGGCTTGTTCGCTTTGAGCGGCACACGGTCGCTTTGGTGTGGCCTACTTGCGGATACATGCAGCTTTTTATAGGAGCTTAACAGGGCCCACTGTCAAACCCCACCACATCCTAGGCAAGCCCCACAACTCGCGGATGGGGAAGGATCATCAAGCCCTTGCACATAGTCCCTGCTGCCCCAAGGACATTCCCTTACTGGTGCTTTTAAGATGTGATTCCATCAAGCACTTACAAACGCATGTTATGCGTTGAATGCATACAACGGTACACATTCCATATCACGTGCATATCTCAGGTGTCTGAAGCCGCTAGCCGCACGGAAAGGATATTCTCAACGATGATTTCAAAAATGTTTTATTTCGGAATCCCGATGGGAATGTTGAAGAACTTTTTTGACAGGTAAAAGAGAAATTCAAAATTTTAATGTCTAATAATTGCAGTTAATATTGATCCTGACATAAGAACCACCATTTGACTATTTAATGAAAAGTTTGACCGAATGACTGTACGTTTTAATTTTATTTGTTGAACGGCTACTCAGTCTTGCAATTATTACAACGAGTTTTTTATTTACCCGACGTTTCATCACGGGGATTGTGTCTGTTTCAGGGGGAAAAACACCCAATCCCCATGTCGAAACGTCGGGGAAATAAAAAAAAAACTCGTTGTAATACTTGCAAGACCGAGTAGCCGTTCAATAAATAAAGTTTGACCGAATTATACACATTTTTGTTGATGGCCATCTATGTGAGGCATAATTGTGTAAAGAGCAAATAAATATTTATGCTCATCGAAGTGAGATTTCAAAATAATCAGAGCCATGCGTCATTAAATAGCTAGAAACCGATGTTTGAAGGATGTGACGATTTTCAACAGATTCCCGATTAATCAATCGATATTTCGTATTTTAACATGCATATATGTAATATGTATCGTTCTTTGTATCAATATCATTAGTCAATGAACCCTGCAGCATAAACAAAATTGATACAATGATTTTAACAAACTGTAAAGGTCTTTATCGTTTCGTCACCCTTGTTTATCACGTACCCTTAATCTCATAAAGACGCATCACGTCCGAGCCGCTGTCCCCCACAGTTCGGTCTCGCACGAGCATTTCCTTCCAATAAACTTTATTACCCTAATCCGATTATCTGTTTTGGCCTTTGGGCTCAAGCTCCATCGCTCATTGTCTTTATAGCCATGTCCCATTTGCTGACTGGGTTAGTTTGTTTCCGAAATAAAAACTTTTTCAATTGCGCTCCACAACTATTGAATTTGAGAGAAAAAACTTTTACTCCAGTCTAGAATAATGTTCCGTCAAAGTTGAAACGGGTGCACTCGCACGAGAAATGGAGAAAATCAAGCTCGTCCAGTTCGTTTGCTGTTGAAGTCTTCAGTTAACGATGTGAGCAATGCCCATTTGAATACGAGTTCGATTCTTTATCATCTATCGAATGGGAGAGCTTCTCGAATCCTTTGGCATGCTATCGTATCGTATGGGAGCCTTCAGCCTTCAGCGTAAATGGTAACAATAACACCAAGTAAAAGGACAGACGGAGTTTCAGTAGGAATGTAGAGCCACGAAAGAGAACGCTTTGTTGTAGAGAAAAGTTTTATTCTTGCATCTGTGCTTTGATGGAGTCAGAACTAGTCAGTCAGATAGTTCAATAAGTAGGTAAGGACTGAGCCACTGCATTTGAATTTCTAAGACGATGAATTACTGGTAGCAGATTATAGGCTTCATTTCGAGATAAATTCATTTTAAACGTAGACAATGAATTAGTTGTTGCTAGACCTGTGCGCCGCCGCGCCACGCCGCCGCCGCCGACACTTATTGACGTACGCCGACGCCGGTCAAGGTGTCGGCGGCGCGCCATACGCCGATTTGCTCAACGCCGCCGAGTTTCGAATTTCACGCCGATGATTGGCCAACACAAAAATCATAGTATGCAGTGCGTTTGCCTCTGCCGAAACAAAGCAACCTATCAGGCATTTATTAAATAGCTATTATATTATACCGCTCATAAAACTCCTCCGCCTATTTTTGGTCGCATAAACATACCTCCAGAAAAAAAGCTACTTCGGCGGTGAATGCTTGTATAGCACGTGCTATTTGTACTGCGGAGAAATTTTCCACATCTATGAGAGCCATCTATGAGAGATGATCACGAAAGTTGTAATTTTGTTGCAAGGCACAGTACCTTCAGCAGATTTGTTTGCTTTTATTTTTGTCACTTTTACCCGCATTGGAGTGTTAAACGTTGGGTCATCTGAGAACTTCTTGGCTATAGACCTACAAACCAACGAACGTAGTGATGAACTTCTAATCTCATATGTAACTTCATGTGGAATAACCTCATTCTGGTCACATTGGGTGGTTCATCATCTTTTGAAAGGTTTGAATGTTGAATGTTACATTGATTGGTCTAGTGCTTATATACGAGGCTACAAGTCAACACTATGAATGCTGGATTTGGATTCCCAGTCTGGTAGGATTTTTTTAAAACTTCCCTGGGCATGGAATATCATTGTGATAATCTCGTGATATTCGAATGCAAAAATGGTAACTTGGCTTCTGGAGCTGCAGCACGAGGGGGCATGTGACGCACCAAATTGAACATTTCCTTCACTCCTCCTTGTACTTGAATTGCCAGAATCGTTTTCTGAAAAAAAAAAATTATACCCATAGTAATTTCTGGAAGATTTTCTGAAGGAATCCCTGGGGAAAATTTCGAAGAAATTCTTGGAGAAATGTCCAAAGAAATTCTTTAAGAATGTAGGTAATTTCTCAAGTAGTTTCTTTAGAAATTGCTCTAGGAATTCGTATGGAGATAACCGAAAATTCGTCCTAGAATTTTGAAAGGAAATGGCGGAGAAAATTCCGAAGGAATTACTAGATGAATTTCCAAGGAAGAGCAGAGACCCTTACGCGAAGCCCGCGAAATAGAGAGAATCTCCTTTCAACAGTGTAATCCAACAGACTAATAAATAGATTCTTATACTTTATTTTGATAAAGTATTCCATAATAAATTTCTTAGCTTTCTTGAAATAATTTCCTAAGGAAGTTCTGGGGTCGTTCAAAAATGATGTCACAGGTTTTAGGGGGGAGGAGTGTAAGATTTTGTGGCAGTACGTATACCGTTATATGCATAACTGTCCCATGTTTATAGAGAATCCCAGCAAACATGGGACAAATATGCGTATGACGGCAGTATGACGGGGGGCTAGAAATCTCAAAAAGTAGTAGACGTCATATTTGAATCATCGCCTGAAGGAATGCACGAAGAAAATTATTTGAGTCTTGAGGAATTTCTGGATCTATCTCCGTGGTAATTTCTGGAGGATTTTCTGAAGGAATCCCTGAAGAAAATTCCCAAGGAATGTTCAAAGCAATTCTTTAAGAAATTTAAGAAAGTCGGTAATTCCTTTGGAAATTATATCTGACATCTCTGTCATAAGACGAGATTAGTACAATTACACAATTATGCTAAACTCTCGTCTGATGACAGTGAAAACATTCCAATAAAAAAGAGCTAAATAATTTATATCTGAAGATTCGCTCTAAAATTTTGGGAGAAAATGGCGCAGGAATTTCGAAGGAAGTACTAGATGAATTTCCGACGGAATGGAATGACTGATGGAATACCTGGAAGAGTTCCAGTAGAATTTTTTTTAATTCCTTTCTTTATTTGGTAGGCACTCTGTGTTACTTAACCGTTACTGTGCCGAGATCTACTGTGGTATTCTGCTGCCAGAATCCACACAGAATCTATTTTTAGATTTTCCATTATTCATTGTTGTTGTCGTTGCTGGTCCATCTCACCGTGAGTTCATTGTGTGCATTTGTCCGTGTCGTGAATCCAATGATCGTTGCGCATAGTTCGATTGCCATTTATCCAGGTACGGTGGAGGAATGCCTCCGAGAAGAACAATTTGTCAGTCGTCATCAGGCAGTCGTAACGGTATGGGCGCTCCCCAATGCGCCACCGTATAGGCTGCGCATCCGGCGAATGACGAGGGTTTGGGGGAGGGGCTGGGAATCGAACCCATGACCATTCGCTTGTAAGGCGAACGTGTAGCCAACTACGCTACGGGACCCCCCAATTCCAGTGGAATTGTTAAAATAATTTCCGAAGTAATTCTGTAGAAACTTTTAAAACTTTATATGTATGCATGTAGTTATCCACCACCACCATCCTGGCTTGACTCTTACTCTGCATACGGCTCCACCCAATAGTACAGTCGAATTTAATTACCATTCTGCTTTCAATGCCCTGCTGTATAAAGGGCAAAAAAATGGAAGTGGCTGACCCGTAAGCAGAGACACTTACGCGAAGCCCGCGAGATAGAGAGAATCTCCTTTCAACAGACCAACAACGAGATTTGCAAAACTTATTAAGCTTTCCGAGGGATGGCTTCTTTAAGGAAGGGCGGGTTAAATCCATTACTTTGGGGAAGTGTACCCAACTACATGGGTAGAGTTTTTTTTAAAGTATTCCAAAGAGAAGATTTGAAGAAAAGAAGAATTCTTTCAGAAATTTCCTAAGGTCCTAAGTTTTCTGGAGAAATTCCTGATCGAATACCTGACGGAATTTTTGAAGGTATACTAGAATGAGTTTCTTGATGACTTACCAAAATTGTTCCGGAACATATGTTCACCCCATCAGTCTGACTGTAGCTAGCAATAATCCAAAAACCCTAAAATTCATAAAAAGAATCATAAGCTTTACCACGTAATTTTTTTTCTGCTCAAAGTTCTTCACGCCGATTCACGCCGCCGCCGCCGCCGCCGAACATTGCTTACGGCGTGACGCCGCCGACGCCGCCGCCGCCGGTGTAAAAATGGCCTCACGCCGCCGCCGTTCACAAATACTTCGGCGCACAGGTCTAGTTGTTGCTGATTTATTGAAATAATGTAAATTCTTAATTTTTCAAATTCTTCCAAGAATGAGTGACCGTCTTTCGTGAAATTCGTCAAACGATAACCGAACTAGTGCATGTCCTTAGCTCTTAGCTATCGTTCCAAAATGTATTGTGCATAGGGTGAAATATGGAATTTCCACAAGTTGACCGAAACAGTACTGGCAAGGTCGTGATTCACATAAGGCAGAGAGGAAAGCGCCTTTTTCTATTTCAGGCGACCAAATGAAAGAAGAGTGGGTTGAGTTCTTTGGTCAATTTAGCATGAAAGACAGTCATGAAAGGAAGTTGTGCTTTATTCTAAAATTAATATTTCTAAATTATTTTATTCGATACATGTATAACGAAGAATAGTGACTAATCGATAAATTCATCATATTTAAATCACCGAGTTGAAAATGGTAATAAACACAAAAATTAAGCAGATATTGCACACTTTAATGCCCTATCACGGAACAATTATTATTTTTCGAGATTGTCGTAGCATGCCTTTCATCTTTCGTGTTTCTATATATATTGAAAGGGGCAGATAGGTAAAAACTAGGATAGGATGTGACAAGTAGTCAGTAAAAATCGTACCGATTTGCTGGGGACCATCCAGAAACCACGTGGTCATATTTTTGAAGATTTTCAACCCCCCCCCTCCCCCCATGTGGCTTTTCGTGGTCATTTGGAAGACCCCCCCCCCCTCCCCCCCTCTATGACCACGTGGTTTTTTTTTCAAGTGCAAAAATAAAAAAATACCTTATGCAACTAAAAAATATGGTTAATCCGATCAATTTTGAAGATGGACAATTTCAATTGATTCAAAACCAAACTAAACCAAGCATGGAAATTATAAATTTACATAAAGTCGAAAATTTTGATGATGTTATCATGTTGTAATGTGTATCAGGTATTAGGATATCTAGAACTCGCACACCTTCAATGCATCAGGAGGATACAAAAAAATGTGGACTCGCGAATATCTTATAAAAATTTCGAGAAAAATGTAAAATTGGTTTAGAAATTTTCCAAAATATCGCTATATTTTTAATTTTTTTTAAATTTTTTTATTAGTGTTTTTTTAAAATAACTATAAAGTTCATCATTGAATATCCCTATAGATTCCTTAGAGTATTTGGGACCTTCCATAGCTCTGGAGATATTGGAAATTCTTAAGATATTAACCTCAGCGAAGCATCTGAACTGAACTCCTACAACGAAAAGTTTATCAGAGAATCACAAAGTTAATATGTAATCTTGGAGATGCAAATAAAACCTCCTACTGTTGTTTCTTTTGAGTAGTATTCCTGTAGAAATTTCAGTATTGTTTTTAGAATCATCAATATTAGAAATAAATAATTATGAAATAATGTTTTTTAATTGTTCATTGCTTCTTCTTCTTCTTATTGGCATTACATCCCTAAACTGGGACAGAGCCGCCTCGCAGCTAAGTGTTCATTAAACACTTCCACAGTTATTAACTGCGAGGTTTCTTAGCAAAGTTACCATTTTGCATTCGTATATCATGAGGCTAACACGATGATACAATTGTTCATTGCTAATATTGATTTATTCATGAAAATTTTGTATTTTTTTCGTTGAACATTTTGATTTCTTTTTGGAAAATTCTTATTTTATTATTGCAATTTTTGTTTTTTTAGAACTTGAATTTAGAATTTAGAACTTGAATTTATTATTGTTGTGTGTATTATTGTTCTTTATCGGCAATTTCCTATTTCATTATGGAAAATTTCTATTTTTTTCTCTTCTAAAGAGATTTTCAATCCAGAGCTGGCTCTCTCAAAATTTCTAATTCTTCATTGAAATTTTATTTTTATATCGACTCGTAGAAGCCAATGATGCCATACTAAAAATATTTTCTCGGTCACTCTGATGGTTCTTTCGAATAATTTCCCAAGGAACTTCTATTCCACATCTCGAATATGCTTCAGTCAATGGTCCTTTCATAAGCGACTCATAGAGGAATGAATGTATTATAGACCAATTATTATTTTGGAGTTCGGATCATTCGATTTATCCAATTAATCAACTTATGAATGATGTATGATATAATATCCCAGTAGGTCCATTGGGTTGATATGACTTCAATTATTATTTATACAAGCATTTACAGACTTTTTAGGTTATACAAAACGTCCTGGAAGTCGTAATGTTTGAACTACTTGATCATTCAAGTCCGTGAACCAGAGCGTTAATGAATAAAGCTTCCAATGAATGATTAAATTTGTTTTGATTAAATCATTCAACTCTATGATAAAAGATTATGAATAATGATTTATTTATTTTGACAATGAATAATGATTATGATTAATGATTAAATTAATTTTTGACAATGATTAACGATTATGATTAATGAATAAAACGTTTGAAGTATGATTAATGATTAACGATCGATATGATTAATGATTAATGATTATGAATAATCAAATTAAATGATTTGCATAGTGATCAATAATCAAGTAACCGTTCGACCAAATTATGTTTTTTTACCTTTGAAATTGTATGATTATGATTAAAGATTAATGAATAAAAGCGATGTATGCAATGATTAAAATTGATGATTGATGAATAAACTCAAAACAATCATGAATATGATTAGTGATTAATGATTAAATGCAAAAATCTATGATTAACGATTAGTGATTAATGATTGAATCGTATTTTTTGTATGATTATGATTAATGAATAATGATTAAATAACCCATTATTCATTAATTATGATTAAATCCATGATTAATCACTAATGCTCTGCCGTGAACCCAGTGCTTCTAAGGCCCTACAAAAACAGTTTGCGAACAAACCTCATATTCATTGTGCAACATGATGTTCACTCAAGATAATTTTGGATACCTTGTCTCTTGGATCTCATGTTAATGGAAATTAGAATCATATGCTTATTTCATCGGATTGGGTATATACCGATGATGAGAACATTGCAAATGTCTTGATTGATCTGGTAGATTCGTGGGCTGAACTTGAGAGCATTTTGAAGTACCTTGAGCATCTCGTATTCCTGAATATTAATCACTGGCTTAACGTTCAGGATGACTCTTCTTATATGACCACCCATCTATTCAGAATGATTCAAACATTTAAACATTACATGCTCTTAGAATCGAAATCTTCCCAAGGTTTCGGATATCTGAGTTTTCATGGTCAGTCAAATTTGAGCTCTCTTATTTTTTCTGTAAAGCCAATATCTAGATGAACAATTTTACTGAAGAAAATGGTGGCCTAGCTCTCTTTTGTGATTTTATAGACAATCTAAAACGCTGGGCATATATGACCCATCATTCCTGAAAGGGTTGATATTTGTTTTGGAATTCAATTTCAATCGTTATTATAACACTATTTTTTAACCTAGATTGTTTTATGAATTGGAGTGTTTTTTTCTGGAACACTGCCACTTTTTTCATATCGCAGCATTTTCTATATATCATATGCAAGCTTCTCTATGTCATAACCTTTTTCATGCGCACTACTAGAATTTTGTGCATTTAGAACATTGAGGTGCATGATTAATTTTTTCGATCATTAATTATTCAATATCATAAAAACTAGGCTTCTTAAGCCTAAATTATTGCCTACATTTATTGCATGGATTAATGTTAAATTCCAAGATCTTCTGAATTTTCAAGAATAATTATTCTGAAGTTGCAAGGGAAACCCTTCGGAATAGATAAGAAATTCTTCGGAGTCTCCCCGGGAAATCTTTAGAATTTCAACGACATTTTTCTCCGAAATTCTGTGGAAGAGTTCCGAAAAATGTTCGGTAGAAATTTTGAAGAACTAGAAGAATCCGTAGAAGGATCCGAAATGCATATTCACGATGAAAATTCCAATAAACATCAAATTCCGAAGAATTTCCAGTTTAAATTAGAAAAAAAATTCAGCTTACCTTTTTACAGAATCTCTTAAAGATTTTTTTCAAAATCCTGGGCAACTTTAATGAATTTTCAAAGGAAATTCTTCTAAATTTCCAATGGATTTTTTTTTCGTTTTCCAAAAGAAATTCTTAGAAATTTTCAGCAGTTTTTTTTTTATTTTCAAAAGAAATTATTCGGAATATGTCAAAATATTTCCGATGGAAATTCCTAAGATTTTCCAGAAGAAAATCGAAACAAGTTCATCTGAAACACAAATAATGAATTTCCCGAGGAAAATCCGATGTTTTTACAAGTGGAAATAACGAAAAAAATGTACTTTTGTAGTACTTGCAAAGGTTGTACTTTTGAAGCATTTCCCGTAGGAATTCCTTAAAAAATTAAATCAAAATTTTAAAGATTTTCTGATGTGAAAATTCTTTAAATTTTCTAAATCATTTCCTGTGCATCTTAGCATGGTAAAGATTTAAGGCAATGTCTAGCTGAACCTACAAAGAAATCAAAACGACATCCCGAAGAAGAATGAATTCCAGATGAAATTTTGAAATGATTTCTGGTGCAAATTTTAAAAACATGAACCTTGAGAATTCTAAAGATTTATTCTTTGAAAATCCAAAGAATTTTTTGAAGATAATCCATAGACTCTTCCGTGGAAATTCTAAATAATTCCTCGAATAAAAAAATACTATGAAAATTTTAAAAAAATGAGATAGAATTCACAAAGAGCGTAAAAAAGTATTCCGAAAAAAATTTCGTTTCAAAACTCACGATTATATATCTTGTGTAGCAAGTACTATGGATACACTATTACCTAGGGTGTCGAGAATGTTTCCCACCCGAAAACATCCTAGACAGGAACGAGAATCGAACTCGTTATCACCGGATTGGAAATCCTCGCAAGGCTAACTGGAGACTGAACATTTTGAAGTGCACTCCTTAAAATGTTTGAAAAACTTCTTTTGTAAATGAAGAAGAATTTCTGGTGAAGATTCGGAAGAACTTGTCGAAGAAATTCATTAGAATGTTTTTCCACCGAAAATTATATGTATTTCCCACGGGACTGTTTTTAATTTTCAGACAGAATGCACATGGTATTATTTTCGGAGTTTTAAGGAATTTTTTTCGGAATTTACACTAGAGATGTTTGTTTTTTTTTTCATTATCAATTTGTAGCAAAATTTCCAAGCAAAATTTTTCAGAGAGAATTGTTCAAAAAAAAATCTGAATGCCAGCACTTTATCAGGATTTTATGAAGTAATGTCAAAGTTTTTACAGGAAATTTCTTTACTTGATTTTTCCTGAATGTCCACAAGAGATTCTTTTGATTTTTTCTTCTTAAGATTTTTTCTTGGATTATTGTAAAAACATGAACATTTTTCAAAATTGTAGCTACAGTCCGCTGATGCAAAAGTGTCGGTGGCGCGATGCCAAAAACCATCTGCGGCGGAATTTTTTAAATATATTTTTCCATTTTTCCTTTACAATTTTTTTTGTGGAAATTGAGACTGAATGGCAACCTGTTTTTTCGATTATTTTTGTATGGAGGATGGAGGATCTTAGGCTAAGATGGTCTAATAATCCAGATATGCATCGGCGTTGCGACCGACGCTGCGTTATCGATTTTTCTCGATGCACACCTACGTCTTTTTAACGCTGAGTTGAAAAGACGCTACGTAGGCAACGGCCCTTAGATGCGCTTTGCGTTTAATGATTAAATAATTGAATTTTGATAATTTGTATTTTTTAAACAGCTATTGTTATTCACCAAAAGTTTTTCGTGTAAAAAAACCACGTGGTTCGAGAGCAACACCCCCCTCCCCCCATGTGGCTTATCGTGGTCATTTTCCAAACCCCCCCCTCCCCCCATATATGACCACGTGGTTTCTGGACGGCCCCCTGTCACAATCGTACCGGTTACTGATTGGTTGAATATGACAATCGATTACTTCGATTGGTAGCGGCGCGTTTTCCGTAGGGCAGCATGTTGTTAGTTTGGCCGTGTTGCAGGTTTTTAAAGTTGATATTAAGCAAAATACGAAAATGTTTGAGTTCCAGTTTTTGGTAAGAAATAAATTTATATTGAACTGCAAACGCCATAAAAATTATTCTCAATGGTTGTACAGGTTTAAAACTGTTGATTTTACGCATTATCATTCACCTTTCCGTCATTTTCGATCTAAAAGTCATTTTTTCAGTAGCAACAACTTCTCTCTGTTAGTCTTTCACTTCTCTTACATAAATAGTGGATGGAACGGGAAGAAAAACATCAAATTTTGATACATGATATTTGGAAGCTTTTGTACCAAATTACTTTGGCTGCACCTAGGATAGGATGTGACAAGTAGTCAGTAAAAATCGTACCGATTTGCTGTCACAATCGTACCGGTTGCTGATTGGTTGAATATGACAATCGATTACTTCGATTGGTAGCGGCGCTTTTTCCGTAGGGCAGCATGTTGTTAGTTTGGCCGTGTTGCAGGTTTTTAAAGTTGGTATTAAGCAAAATACGAAAATGTTTGAGTTCCAGTTTTTTGGTAAGAAATAAATTTATATTGAACTGCAAACGCCATATAAATTATCCTCAAGGGTTGTACAGGTTTAAAACTGTTGATTTTAAGCATTATCATTCACCTTTCCGTCATTTTCGATCTAAAAGTCATTTTTTCAGTAGCGAAAACTTCTCTCTGTTAGTCTTTCACTTCTCTTACATAAATAGTGGATGGAACGGGAAGAAAAACATCAAATTTTGATACATGATATTTGGAAGATTTCGTACCAAATTACTTTGGCTGCACTGGCGACCACCTCGTCAGAGCAACCGACTAAATGTAAATATTTTAACAACCAACGTGCTTCCAACAAGTTCTTCATCAAAACAGAATGCCACTGAAGTTTTGATTTACTGTCAAAATTTCAATCGCATGAAAAGCCCAGCTAAAATGAAGGAAATTCATATTAACATCTTAAACTCGTCCTTCTCGGTTATTTTGGCAACTGAAACCAGCTGGGATGAAAGCGTGAATAGTGAAGAACTTTTTGGAAGCAGCTTTAACGTATTCAGGGACGATCGCGATCTCTTAGAATCCAAAAAAAGTCTGGCGGTGGAGTTCTAATCGCAATCTCTAGCAATTTTGATTCAGAAATAATAACTACCAAAAAATATAAGAACTTTGAGCATGTTTGGGTGAAATCTAACATTGCAGGAGAAACCCATGTTTTCTCCTCTGTGTATTTCCCACCGGAACATGCGCAAACAACATCTTATGAAAGTTTTTAAAAACTGCAGAAGAAATTTTATCGGGACTTCCACCTGAAGTCAAAGTACATATTTACGGAGACTTTAACCAACGCACCGTTGACTTTATTCCGGATTCAGAGAACGAACAAATTCTACTTCCAGTCGCTGGGGAAAATGAAACACTTATGTTTATATTTGACAGAACTGCTAGCCTAGGACTTAACCAAATCAATCACATTAAAAATCAACAGAACTGTTACCTTGATCTCCTACTAACCAATATTCAAGAAGATTTCTGTGTGACTAAATCATTGAATCCCTTATGGAAAAACGAAACATTCCACACGGCAATCGAATACTCTGTGTTCGTTCATGACTGTGACTTTAAAGAAGTCCTTGAATTCAATAAAGCAAACTATGACAACATAAGACTTAAGCTAAGTAGATTTAACTGGAAGCAAATTTTAGAGAATGAAGGTAATATTGAATCTTCCGTTGATGACTTTTATAACATTATTTCTGATATTATTATTGACGAGGTCCCAAAAAGAAGAAAACGACGGAGAGTCAATTCAAAATATCCAATTTGGTACAATAGGCAAATAAAAAATTTAAAGAATCGCAAACAAAAATTACATAAAACTTACAAGCTAGACAAGACGAATGAAAATTTGGAAAAATATTTGAACATCTGCGATCAATTAAAATTAGCAATTGATGTAGCATTTGAAGAACACAACACGAAAACAGAAAACGAAATAAAGTCATGTCCAAAGAACTTCTTCAATTACGTAAAATCTAAATTAAAATCAGACAATTTTCCGTCAACCATGTATTTAGACGAACGCGTCGGTAATTGCTCGGAAGATATCTGTAATCTTTTTGGAGATTTCTTCCAAGAAATATACACCACCTTTTCGGAACAAGATCGCGACCTAGATTTTTTTGCGCCTTTCCCACAAATCGCTAGGGATATCGGTGTTAATCAGATCATGGTGAACGATATTCTAAACGCTTTAAAAAACTTAGATGCATCTAAAGGCCCTGGTCCTGATGGTATTCCACCGATATTTATGAAGAGTCTGGCTAAAGAGCTGACTGCAAGGCTCTTCAGATTGTCATTGGAATCCGGAAATTTTCCCAGGGTATGGAAAAGCTCCTATCTTGTGCCTATCTTCAAATCAGGCAAAAAATCTGACATTCGTAATTACCGTGGAATAGCCATTATCTCTTGCATTCCCAAACTTTTGATTCATATCAATGAAAAATTATTTTCACAACTTAAAAACAGAATTACGAATAAGCAGCATGGATTTTTCAAAGGTCGCTCTACCGCTACAAATTTAATAGAATTCATTGACTATTCTCTTAATGCAATGGATAATGGTAACTACGTGGAAGCTCTATACACTGACTTTAGCAAGGCGTTTGATCGTATTGACATTCCAATGTTACTCTTCAAATTGCAAAAATTGGAATTGAGCCAGGACTCCTTAGATGGCTTGAATCTTATCTCACAGACCGGCAACAAATAATAAAATTTAACGGAAAGAAATCCAATCCCATTCAAGTCGCTTCAGGAGTTCCACAAGGCTCTCATCTTGGCCCTCTTTTATTTATATTATATGTAAATGACATTACCTTCATTCTCAAAAATATAAAGATTTTTAATTTATGCCGATGACATAAAGCTATTTATGGAAATAAAAATGAAGACGACATAATCATATTCCAGAATGAAATACACATGTTCTATACATGGTGCAGAAAAAGCCTATTGCAACTGAATGTTAAGAAATGCAACATAATATCATTCAGCAGAAGAAGAATAACACCAAATACACAAATTGTATAAGGGAACAATACTGTAGAAAGACACGAAAGAGTTAGGGATTTAGGAGTGATTTTAGATTCGAAACTAACTCTTGTTGATCACTATAACACAATCATCCACAAAGCTAATAATATGCTAGGCTTTATCAAGCGTTTTTGCTTCAACTTTCAGGATCCCTACACAATCAAAACACTATATATTTCATATGTACGATCTATACTGGAATATTGTAGCATTGTATGGTCGCCTATATACAACCACACATGAAGAAAGAATAGAGTCAGTACAAAAACAATTTCTATTATACGCTCTTCGTAAATTAGGTTGGACGTCATTTCCTCTTCCATCTTATGAAGCACGTTGCATGCTTATAAATATACAAACTTTGAAAGAACGTCGAGAATGTGCAACGGTTTCATTTGTTAACGATATAGTTTCTCAACGTGTTGATTCAACTGAAATTTTATCGAAATTTAACTTTTACATACCTTCTCGGCTACTTCGACATAGAACATTATTTTTAACCAACCACTGCCGAACAAATTACGCCAAATTTGGGCCTCTCAACCGAATGATGGCCGTTTACAATCAACACTGCGAAACTATTGACTTAACAATGTCTCGGCATAACATTAGACAGTATTTCCAAAGAACAAACATTACAAATTCAGCAATATAAATTCAAAATCAAAATTATATATCACTTTACTAAAAAAACCTATTATTTAATTATACTATAGCATTACAAAAACAAACATGTATATGTATATGTACTAGTCTACGTTGGTTGACGAAATAAAATAAACAAAAAAATAAAATAAACATAAAAAAAAACAAGGCAGTCTCAATTGAGTTGTCACATCCTATCCTAGGGTAAACATCGCGTGACGTCTCCTATTGGAAATGAGAAATTGCAGTACTGGACCGAAATATTGAAGAAAAAGGAGGACATTTGAATGAAAAAGGATGTCAGTAATTCATCTTATATTATAAAGTGAATTTGATTCAGAGATGATTTAATAAGTCAAGGAGAATCGACATCTGAAAATGATTCGACGAACTCGTTGTTATCCTGATAGTGAAAATATTCAACTTTACAAGTTTACAACTTTACAATTTTATCAACAGTCATTCTGAATATCAATCAGGTAATTTTTTTTGGGTAACATTTAACAAAATTTTGGTTCATTTACAATAGAACATCGACAGTTGCCGTATAACTTGGTATAACTTTGCAGAATTCGTAGTAAGTACAATTTCACTCGGATCCGCTATATGGATTTGGCGATTTCCATGATTTCGTGGATATCACGATTTTCATGAATTTGTGTTTATCTTACTTGATTATTTTGAAGCTTCGCGTGGATTTCTTACCCGATGTTATATCCAAAGAACTATTTACCCATGAAATACTAAATTTTTAATAGCTTGCATTTTATTTTGAGCTTTATGTAAATATTGGACTTTACGTTTGATAGTAATACTGCTTAATGAAATCGAGTACAAATAGTTAGATCCAAAGGAAAAACATCAGTCAACTATCAAAGCCTCCTCTGGAGTTCCGCAAGGTTCTCATTTAAGGCCATTACTTTTCATTTTGTTTCTGAATGATCTTCCCTTTGTTTTTAATACATTGAAAGATTTAATTTATGCAGATGACATGAATCTGTTCTTGAAAATTAAAACTGTCGAGGATATTGCAACATTCAAAGCCGAAATAATGTTATTTCATACAAAGTGTAACAAAAGCCTTCTAGAATAAATATTAAAAAGGGCAATTTAAAAACCTTTAGTAGGAAACGAAGTGTACCTAACGTAAATATTAGTTTGGGCAATTAAAGTGAAGCAAGGTGTGATAGAGTAAGAGACCTGGGAGCACTGGGAGTAATATTGGATTCAAAACTCACATTCATTGAGCTTGAGCTTGAGCTTGAGCTTGATTGACTACTCGTAGTTGCTACTCCATTATGACCAGATCAGCTGTTCTTGCACAGGGAACCAACAGATGTTTGCTTGGGACTAGCACACATCTTCAATGTGCAAGTACTGGTGATCTCAATTGAAAGGTCAAACTGGCGCCTGCCACGTCAGAATGCAAGTCAATGTAGGGAAGGGGGAGGAAATGATGATGCAATCACTCGCCCACTGCAAGCCGAATATACCTCTGCACTTGCCACGAGTTCATGCGGAATTTGTTGGAATTTTTGGGTTAGGTTGGAGAGGCAGAGGTCCGTCTTGGTTAACGAGCTGCCAATGTGATAGATAGGAGAAGGTAACTGATGGAATTTCTAATTGGATGTAGGAAACGAGCTTTTTTTTATAGTTCATTTCCAATTCTAGCAGATTACTGTTAGAATACTCAAGTTGAAGGTATAGGAATAGTATTGGAAACGGTATGGAAAGTCCATTTCCAGTTTTAGCGATTGCTAGAACATGAGAAATAAAGAGAAAGATACAAAGTAGGAGAATGGAACGGACCTGGGATTGAACCCACGACCTCCTGCGTATGAGGCAGAAGCAGTAGCCATATGACTACCAAGCCCTCTATCAAAACTCACATTCATTGATCATAATAACACAATTGTAAGCAAATCCAATAACATGTTGAGTTTCATTCATTCATTTATTTAGTCTACATCTAAACAGATAACACTGAATCAACAATTTGACGCCACAATACACGGTTCAAGGCCGCATCTCTCCATCCTCAAATGCGCCCCACGCTCGCCAAGTCGTTTTGCACCTGATCCTCCCACCTCGCTCCCTGCGCTTCCCGCCGTCTCGTACCTGCGGTAGCGTGCGGTGGCGAATCTTTTTCGACCGCAGTTTCTTCTGGAGCCCGTAGTAGGCCCGACTTCCACAGATGATGCGCCTTCGTATTTCACGACTAACGTTGTTGTCAGCCGTTAGCAAGGATCCGAGGTAGACGAATTCCTCGACCACCTCGAAGGTATCCTCGTCTATCGTAACACTGCTTCCCAAGTGGGCCCTGTCGCGCTCGGTTCCGCCCACAAGCATGTACTTTGTCTTTGACGCAATCGCCACCAGTCCAACTTTTGTTGCTTCACGTTTCAGGCGGGTGTACAGTTCTTCCACCTTTGCAAATGTTCGGCCGACAATGTGCATGTCATCCACGAAGCAAATAAATTGACTGGATCTGTTGAAAATCGTACCCCGGCTGTAACACCCGGCTCTCCGAATGATACCTTCTAGCACAATGTTGAACAACAGGCACGAAAGTTCACCACCTTGTCTTAGTCCCCGGCGCGATTCAAACGAACTTTTCCCGAGTTCCCGAAATCTCCACACAGTTTTGTACACCATCCATCGTTGCTTTGATCAGTCTGGTAAGCTTCCCAGTGAAGCTGTTCTCGTCCATAATTTTCCATAGCTCTACACGGTCTAAACTGTCGTATGCCGCCTTGAAATCAACGAACAGATGGTGCGTTGGGACCTGGTGTTCACGGCATTTTTGAAGGATTTGCCGTACAGTCAAGATCTGGTCCGATATAGAGCAGCCGTCAACAAAGCCGGCTTGATAACTTCCCACGAACTCATTCACTAATGATGACAGACGTCGGAAGATGATCTGGGATATCACTATGTAGGCGGCATCAAGGATGGTGTTGACTCGAAAGTTCTCACAATCCAGCTTGTCGCCTTTCTTGTAAATGGGGCATAACCCCTTCCTTCCACTCCTCCGGTAGCTGTTCAGTTGCCCAGATTCTGACTATCAGTTTGTGCAGGCAAGTGGCTAGCTTTTCTGGGCCCATCTTGATGAGCTCAGCTCCGATACCATACTTACCAGCTGATTTATTGGTCTTTAGCTGTTGGATGGCATCCTTTACTTCCCTCAACGTGGGAGCTTCCATCGTCCGCTGAACTAACATAGTCATCTCCTCCGCTGCCTTGACTTTCACTGCCGGTATTCTCAGCGCCATTCAAATCTTGCTCGTAGTGCTGCTTCCACCTTTCGATCACCATACGTTTGTCCGTCAAGATGCTCCCATCCTTATCGCTGCACATTTCGGCTCGTGGCACGAAGCCTTTGCGGTATGCGTTGAGCTTCTGATAGAACTTGCGTGTTTCTTGAGAACGGGACAGCTGTTCCATCTCCTCGCACTCCGCATCTTCCAGGCGGCGTTTCTTCTCCTGAAAAAGTCGGGTCTGCTGTCTCTACTTCCATCTATAACGTTCCACGTTCTGCCGGGTACCTTGCTGCAGCGCGACCGCCCGCTCTGCGTCCTTCTCATCCAGAATCTGTCTGCACTCTTCGTCGAACCAATCGTTCCGTCGACTTCGTCCCATATACCTGACGTTGTTCTCCTCTGCGTCGTTAATGGCTGCTATGACTGTATTTCAGCAGTCCTCAAGAGGGGCCCCATCGAGCTCACCCTCTTCCGGCAACGTTGCCTCGAGATGCTGCGCGTATGCAGTGGCTACCCGACCACGCGCCTTTGCATATTGCCCATCACGAGTATGCGAACTCAGTTTCAAGTCGCTAGTCCCTTTTCGTCGCAGTAGTCTTGTTGATTGTTCGTTGCTTATGTTTTTTTAAAGGCTGGCTTGCAGGGCCTGACACCAAACCCCCTAAATTTCCGGAGGACCATTCCTCCTTATTCCCGGTGGACCATGGTGCACAGTTTCACTTAGAATCCCTCGCTGGCACTCGGACGATGATCAGCCGCCCCTTACGTGGAGAACAGACGCTGTTGTGAGCTGATCCTGACCTGGAGAACAGACGCTCAGTAAGATTTGCACCTCCGGAGAGGAGCAAACCCCCCCTTCCCTGTCAGCATACGACCATAGTTTCCACCGGGGTTGGTTATCCGATCTTACCTAAGATTGCTCGTATCCTGGTCAGCACCACGAGGAGGTAGGGATAGGAGTTTCCTGGTAAGAGGCTAAGGACCGCGAGATGGGGTCTATTTTATTCCTTCAGGTACGCGAAGTACCAATGGTACGCTTTACCCAGCATTTGCCGTGATTCCCCATATATCGTATCGGTATTGCCCATTCCTACCTCACTCTGATTTCATATTCCGAAGCATGACGTCACGAATTAATTTGGTCCTCGTTGAATGAACTTTTTTGACAGTTCACTGACTCCGACGAGGTCTCCGGCCGAAGTAGCTATACGCTAAAGTGTCTATAATAATAGTGTCGTGAAGTGTCAGAATTGGAACAGAATCGTCTTCGTTTTCTTCTTCTATTTACGATGACACTGGAAAAAATTCAAAATCAAAATCCAATCTCTTAGATAAAACGGTTTTTCGTACATTTTGTATGGGAATTTCAAATCTTGATTATTTGTATATATAACATGAAGTTAGCATTATCAATCGATAAAGGAAAGATTAATATGTGCTTACTTTTGTTTGTGTACTTAACTTATGGGAAAAATTACAAAAATGTAAAAAAATTAAAATCATTGTGAAGAGCCAATTTGTTTTTTTTAGATAAATTATTTACGCAGCAAATTGTATCATAAAAATGATCAATTTTTGACGAGTCAAAGTTCGCCGGGTAGAATAGTTGTACTTAATTCTTATGAATCTTTACCGTCCCTTCGTAACGCTGGGTAGACACCTTTGCGTGGTGGGTTACGGTGTAAGATCTACCACGGTCCTATTGTCAGCTACAGGCAAATCCTGACCCAACGAATACCATGTCCATCTCCGTGATACTTATGAGGGTGTCGCTGAGTCGGGGGACTCTCATTAAGTAAGTACTACATCAACACTTCCTTCCTCTCCCAAGTTACGGTGAGGATGGGCGTGGCCAGGAGTAGTAATCCTCATGCTTTTGTGATTTTTATCCTAGATTGAAATCAAGAATCACACCCACCTTGATTTCTTATAGCAATCTGAATAAAGATATAAAAAGAAAAACATGAGTATCAATGATGTCCAATCTACGAAGTACACCGTAACTATTGTATGTTATGCTAAATCTTTTGAATCTTTACCGTCCCTTCCATAAGTCACAGTCATCATCAATGAAAAGGCCATAATTCGTAATTCACTCACTAATTCACTCATATCACTCAGATATGTCCAGTTTAGTTGTTCAATTCGGGTTATGTATTGGAACATAACTACACTGACAAAAATCCAATCATATCCACTAGGATACCTACTATACGGTCTTCCTTATTGTACAAAGACATGCTGATACTTTGATTTGCCTCGCAAAAAAACAGATATTTTTTTCTCATTTCAAAATTGAAAAACCAACACATTGATTCAGCCCAAAGATAATATTACATTCCATGACGTAAATAAAATAAACTCACCTCATCGGCAACGATAAAATGACATTTCCCATCCACTCGTCGCAGATTCATCCAAAAATACATTACCCATTCCAGGTCCCCTCCACTTCCACTCGGAATGAGTCGGGAACCGTTATCGATACTATCAATCAATGCTCTCGCTGTGATATGGAATCATAAATCATTTTCGTTCTTGTCCGGTGTCTTTTACGATTCTACTCCATAAAAACGTCTGTCCACTTGTTCTCGGACATCAGCTCGAATCCCACCGAGTGAGCGACACAGCTTCCAGGGTCCTTCGGGCAAGCGGAATTGAATGTTTATTGCACACTTCATTTGTTCCATAGTAGTACACCTCTTGACATGTAATTACAAAATTTTACTGCCCTTGGAGGGGAGATTTCGATGGGTAATTACTCCAGGCTTTTACGTTCAATTCGATTTGCGTTCTTTACTAAATGGAACACGGTACGACTGCTCTAGGGAGAGCAGCAAAAACCCATGAATTAATAATCAGCTAGAAGTCCCCTTTCACTCTGCTTTAAATACCCTATAAATCAAATTTAAGACTTCATAAATAATCTTCGACGGTTTGGCGGGCTAGGCCCGCGCTTTGAGTTGCCTCATCTTAGAGGGTTTGGATGCTGTTTGTGTTGTTGAACGATCTCCTTTCCCTCCTGCTGACTGACTGCTGGTCAGTCACTTCTTCCGTGCCATCACGTTTGTTCATTTCAAAGCATTTTGAGATATGCGAAGCAAAACCTGATTTGGAACAACTCGCTGGCTGGATGTGAAGCTTTCAAAATTAGGTGGAGCATGCTGCTGTGGGAAAAAAGAGTTACAGGGGCCGAAGCAGCAGCAACGGCAGTCAAACTGATCGCACAGCGCTCCTATAAAATACAGCCCATAAAATTATGCAAATTTAATAGAATATCATCAAAACTCATCAAAATAGTCGTAACAAATGTCATGAACACAACCTCTGTCTTGACCCGATGCTTGGATCCACTGCCGATGACAGAACTGATAAGAAGCAATAATTCAAACTGCAGCGATTTCATATGCAAGACATTTGAGTTTGTTTTGGCTTTCCGAACTTCATCATCCAAGAAATCAAGATAAAGTTGGGTATTGAACCGACACTCTTTCCGTTATATGTTGCATTTGGGCCACAGACCACACTCGGTATAATACTAAAAAATATGCTTTTAATCATGTTCTATCAGCACTTACTTTAGCCAATATATTTGCAACGGCATGTGTTGCTTTTTAACTATAAATTTGGGACCATAAAATAAATAAAAAAAAATAAAAACTAACTTACAATCTTGTGTCACATTAGTAACATATTTTGACTGATTTTCAAGAACCTAAAAAATAAACATAGTTTGCTTGATTAAGACTCAATGACGCGGAGCCCTTTTCTTTGCTTCCAAATTTCTCATTAGCAAATCACCAGCAATGTGCAGGAGACAATTTTGGTGCTGGTGCGAAAACCAGTTGCAGAAAACGGCACATTTTATGGCCATCCTCCGTTCCCCGCCAGCTGTCCATAGTCCAGCCCAGAAGTTGGACACGTTCGCCCCCGTTTCAACGGTGACAAAACTTCATTTTATCCCTCCTGAAAAACGGACTTTTAATGAGACGAACGAGATAATCTGGTGGCAGTTGGAACTGATCTTTTTACTTTCCCCGACTTTTTTGCCCGAGCTGCACCGTGTTTCGGTAGAGGTAAAATGATAACCTTTATTAAAGATATCATTGTTTTCGGAAATATTGTGAGACAAGGAATTCTACAAGGTCAGACTTTGTGAATAAAGAACTTTGAATTACGTGATGTTATTAAATAACAAATGCTCTCGGTTTAATACTGAAGTCATCGAATGGCGTCTGATAAAAATCCAATTATTAAAATTTTGTGTGGCAAAAAAATGTATGGATAAACCAGACATGTTGAGAAATTAGGCTTAAAACAATAAATTTGGTTGATGAATAGGCTAAGCATCAATGAAATGTGCCTTTTGAAATAAAAATGTTGGATACTAATTGATATAGGTAAGGGTAACATACAACTACTTTACTGAAGAAGCATGTTACATCGATAAGAATCATTTAGAAATGCGATTGGTGTGAACAAAACTAGCAAATAGGAATTTCCTAACGAATACTTGGCATTAATGGAGGTAAGCAATACGAACTATCTATATATATAAAACAAAGTTGGCATTTTTACGACCGCGCATCACTCAAGAATAGACAACCCAATTTTTGCTAATTTATATTCCTTTTCTTCTTCTATTTACGAGGAAAAATGTTAAGATGAAAAGGAATACTTTAAAGATCAATGCCCAATCTTTTCGTTGGAATGGTTTTTCGAACAATTTGCATGATTTTTTTGAATTTTGATCATCTATTTTATATATATAAAACAAAGTTGGCATTTGTACGTCCGCGCATGGCACAAGAATAGACAGCCTAATTTTTGCTAATTTATATCCCTTTTTTTTGACAAAAAAATGACAATCGAAATAAAATCTATCCGATGAAATGGTTTGTCGTGCATTTTATATGATAATTTCAAATCATGTCATTTAAGTTGACATTATCATCAGATAACGGAAAGATCGATTTATGTTTAATTTTGGTTTGACTACTAAATTAATTCGAAAAGTGTCATGATAAAATAATGTCAAAATAGGAAAAATTATTTTGAAAAACCGGTTTGTTTTTTAGATAAATTGTGTACGTAAAAAAATATATCAGCAAATTCATCAGTTTTGGGCGAGACAAAGTTCGCCGGGTCAGCTAGTTTAAAATAAAATTACGGCGAAAAAAATGTATGCACTTCACATGGTCCATATTACCCACACCGAAACGTGTTCGTTTTACCCCAATTTTTTTTAAAAATCTCAAATAATCAAACTTTAAGATAAATTATCAATTCAACCTATACACAATCTTTAAATATACTAGGTTTGAGATCTTCAAGGATCTTGTGAATTAATTTTGCAGATTTTAAGAAAGTTTACATTAATCCATTCATAAACAGAAAAGTTTTCATTATTTGAATGTTGTAAAAGATGTCGATCTCATAATCTTAAACAAGCAATAAGATCCACTTGTTAGAGGTCCACATTTGTAGAGTGCTGAACAATTTATTTTAAAAAGAAATTTCTTCTAAAAATTTTGGACGGAATTCCTACGAAAAACTCTTCAAAAATACCCACGGAAATTGCTTCAGGGTAACACTCCAAATTTCCCTCGGAAGAATTCCTTCGGCAATTTCCTAATGTATTCATTTGGAAATGGCTTGAGGAATGTCTGCGTCAATTAGATTGGGAATTCTTTTGAACTTTTTTTTATTAAGAAATTGCTTCAGCAATAATTTCAGGAATTTCTTAAATAAATTCTTCCAGTATTCCTTAAGAAATCCCTTCGGAAACTCTAGGAAGAAATTCTTGGAGTTCTTACAAAAATTCCTCCAGAGCTTCATCAAATTTAATTAGAAATCCCTTGAGATCTTTGGATATTCTTTCGGGAATCACATACGAAATTAATTTAGAAATTCTTTTAAAATTATTTGGAAATTACTTTAAGAATTCTTTAGTAGATTTCATCTTGAAATTTCTTTGAAACTTCCTTCAGAAACTCTTCCTAAAATTGCCTTAGTATTTTCCATTTCATTCTTCAAACAATTCTTGGGAAAATGCTTCCAACAAAATTTCCAGAATAGTTTCAGCAGGAATTCTGAACAAAATGGTTTTACTTAAAGAATTTACGAGAATTTCCAAAGGAATTTAAAAAAAATCGTAGAGGAATTTCCGAAGAAATAATAGAAATTTGAAATTTGAAGATAAATTATTCAAAGTAATTTCCAGAGGATTTTCTGGAAAAATTCATAGAGTGAAATGCGAGCAAAAAACACTTGAAGGAATGTTCAAAAAAATCCTTTAACTAATTTAATGTCAGAAATACCTTGAGTAGTTCCGCTATCACTTTCGTTAGCAATTCGTTCAGAAACTCCCAAGGAAATTCCTGAAATTTTGTCATAGTTTTGTGACAAGGATGTTTGCTCGACATTCCGGAGGAATCACTGGAGAAATTTCCGAGGGAATGGAATTTCCGATGGTATCCGAAGGAATACCTAAAATAATTTTGAATTGAATCAATGTTTCCACTATTCATTATTCCATTTACTTCCACTATATTCACTTTGAATCAGCAGATACATATTTCGTTTTCTACTTGAAAACTGCTTCAGTGTTTTTGTTATATCGAATGTTGATAAGATGTCAAAATGAGATATGGACAAGATTGATAGGAGATAAAAGATCAGACGTCAATATCAATATTTCGCACTAAAATAGCATGAGAAGATCAAGTTATGCTATTTGTAAGAAGTGATTATTATCGAGTGCCATGAGTTTGTTCTTATCCATAGCATATCTTGATATTTAAATGATATTTCTGTGCAAATATTTGCCATTGTCATCTGATATTTTAACTCTTATGTCAATCAAGTCCATATCATGTTGTTGTGAACGGCATCTTATATAATCACCTGAAATAATAAATTGAATTACTTTGAATTGTTAACAAATACCTGCAAAAACAAATTGTAACTTACCTTGTTCACCTATATACCTTACCTCCAAAGTCATGCTAGACACACACACATGAAGACACGAATTACACAATCTGAGTTGAATACAAACCATCGAACAGTAAAGTAAGCGCTCGTTCTTTAACGCGGTCCGAAAACTACTTCTAACCGTCGGGAATCCACCGTAAAGTCGTCGGTCGTAGTCGCTGCCGCACTGCAAGTGTCCTGTTCAGAACAGAGACCAATTCGGCGAAATTCTAGCAAATTTACTCCCGTAGCATTGGTGCCGAAACCCGGGAGGAGGTTGCAGTCTGTTGGGCTAACCTCAACACCACGTGTGGAGAAAGCTATCACGTCGTCAACATCGTTTTCGATACCCCAGCGGTACGAAACTGGTCCTATCGTCGGTTGCAGCAGCACCATCAATTTATTGCCGCCTATCTGCATCAGAGAGTCGATATCGCATCGTCGCCGGTTAGTGCTAAGCACGTGCTCCCGTCGATTCATCGTCATCGCCGTCAACAAGTGCACACTAGAATCATATCGTCGTCGTCATCATCACTGAACGGACAATAGCAACGGACAGTAGGGGAAACTGGGGTAATATGCACCCCCGGGGCAAAACGACCCTTTGGCATTTTTGAGTACATTTTCGGCAGTTTTTCGATAGTATTTACTACAGAGCATGTAGTTCGGATCTCGAACTACCAACTCCGTAGTAAACATTCTTGAGAATATTCCTGGAACACCGCTAAAAATGTCAAAAGGTCGTTTTGCCCCGGGGGTGCATATTACCCCAGTTTACCCTATCCAGTCGTGGCGGTTGTTGCAGTCTTACCTGTCGGTCGCAAGAAATCATCATCATCATCTGCTATTTGTGCCTTCTCGTCGAATCATCACCATCGTCCGCAAGTGCAATAGGGTAAGCGCACTCATAGTGGAGCACTGTCATCATTATCGTCGTAACGTCGTCATCCATCGGAGCAGTAGCAGTTGTTTGGATCGTATTTCTTCGTCTGGCGCCGTAGCACGGAAGGTACTCAGACCCTAAGGAGAAGTTGGGGTAAGGTTGTAGCAGGTAGCAGCAAACACAGGTACTTGACTTATTTTTTCGGTGAAGGGTTTGGCCAAAATGACGCCCCCAAAGAAGGCGACTAAGCAAACAAAATTGAAAATTCTGTATCGTCGGCGGACAAATATTTTGGGTTCCGCAAATTTAATAAAATCGTTTGCTGACACGTTCGATGCCACAAAAAATGATCAGTTACCCGTACGCATTCAACGACTTGGTGCGTTGTGGCAAGAATTTGAGGAAACACAAGATGAAATTGAGATTCTTGAAGATGCGGAAGAAGAGTTTTTGCAAGAAAGGGAAGAATTTCAAACCCTTTACTTTGAATTGAAGGCTTCGTTACAGGGTAAACTTCCCGTACCTCCACCACCCCCTCCTGCTCAATAATTATTGGCTTCCGTCCCCATTACGTCGAGCGTTCGTTTATCTGAAATAAAATTAAAGGAGTTCTTTGGGAATCTCGATGATTGGGTGTCATTCCGCGATCTTTTCGTCTCGCTAATTCATTCGAGCGTACAACTAACGGCTGTACAAAAAATGCATTATTTGCGAGCTGCACTTTCTGGCGAAGCAGCTCGCCTCATATCATCGTTCGAGATTTCCGCTAACAATTATCTCGTAGCGTGGAACTTGTTGAAAGAACGCTTCGAAAATTCAAATTTGCTGGTAAAGCGGCACATGTCTGCATTACTTACGATTCCTACTCTGAGAAAAGAGTCTGCACAGGGACTTGCAGATCTTGCTGATGAGTTCCATCGTCACGTACAGTTGCTGGATAAACTCGAAGGTGCTGAGAATCATTGGAATTCCTTTCTAGTTGAAAAATTGAGCCAATGTCTTGATGCTGTTACACTCCGTGAGTGGGAGACACTTGTTTCCGATGAAGAAGACTACCCGAAGTACAAAGACCTGCTCGAGTTTATCCACAGAAGATCGCGGATAATCCAAACGCTTAAGCTCTCCCAATCGGCAAATACCCAATCCGACATAAGGCAAACCAAATCACGTTCCGTCGTCTCACATGTTGTTTCTGACAATGTGCCCAAGTGTGCTAGCTGCAAGCAGGCACATTTCCTGTTCCAGTGTGAACAATTCCGAATGCTCTCCCCCCAACAAAGGTTTGAAGTCACGAAGAAGCACGGGCTGTGTATTAATTGCTTGAAAGGGACGCATCAAGCAAAGAATTGCTCCAGTGGTTCCTGCAAGAATTGCGGCAAGAAGCATCACTCGATGTTACATTTGCCACCTCTCTCGTCGGCTTCTGGTTCACAACCAGTGGCAACTACAAGGCAGCTAGTAGCTGCGAACAAACCCGCTGAAGCAAACACTTTGGCGCCTCGTCAATTGTCGCATTTCGTTCCGAATCATATCGAAAGCTCTACGTCGGAAGTGCCCGCGGTCGCCTCACCACCTGTCACGTCTTCGTTTCGTTCGCAGTTGTCGCGCGGTCATCCTTTCCCAAATTCGTCGTTTACGTCGGTTGATTTCGTTTCTCCATCCACCTCTTGTCAAAGTGCAGAAGTGAACACCCAATTCTGGCAGTCAACGGTTATTCTGTCAACAGCAGTGATAAAGGTGAAAGATGCAGACAACCAGTACGTTCACGCCAGAGCCCTGTTAGACAGCGGTTCACAGCCAAGTTTTATTTCCGAAGCATTATGCCAAAAGCTTCGTTTGAAGCGGACCAAGTTGAATTCGCCAGTTAGTGGCATCGGACAATCCGTCGTCAACGTCCGCTACGCTGTGAAACTATCGATCGCTTCTCGTTTTGAATCCTTCAACGCCGAACTGGACTGCCTCGTGCTGCCGAAGCTTACCGTCTCGCTGCCGGGACACCACATTGATATCTCTCGCTGGAGGATCCCAAGGCATCTCCCACTCGCTGATCCACAATTCAACATCAGTCAAGGTGTGGATATCATTATTGGAGCTGCTCTGTTCTTCGATCTTCTCCAACACGAGCAGATATTTATCACTCCTGGTTATCCTAAGCTACAAAAAACAGTTCTGGGATATATCGTCTGTGGAAAACTAGAACAGCCAATGAATGAAACCACAAAAACGCAGATTTGCCACATTGGTGTCGAAGACAGACTCGATACGCAGCTTCAGCGGTTTTGGGAGATTGAAAATTTTGATGATGGTAAGGCTTTAACTCCAGATGAACAGCTTTGCGAAGATCACTTTCAAACTACCGTCGCTCGTGATGAGACAGGCCGATACGTCGTACGTCTTCCACTCAAGGAAGAGAAGGTGTCGATGCTTGGAGATTCGTATACCTCGGCGCTCCGGAGATTCCAACACATGGAGAAAAGATTTGTCGCAGATGAAGATCTCCGTCGCAGTTATACAGAGTTCCTGGAGGAGTATGAGAGGTTGGGTCACATGGAGCTGGTTTCCGTCGCGCCGCGTAGCTCACAGTTTTTCCTACCCCACCATGCCATCCAGCGCCCAGACAGTACTACCACCAAAACACGTGTGGTATTCGACGGTTCCTGTCGTGGAGCAGCCTCGCTATCGCTGAATGAAGCACTCTACGTCGGACCAACGGTTCAGCCAACCCTCTTTTCTATCGTCGTTAATTTCCGTCTGCCACGATTTGTCATAACAGCTGATGCAGAAAAAATGTTCCGGCAGATATGGATCCATCCCGATGACCGGCAATTTCAGCAAATTCTCTGGCGTGGAAAGCAATCGGAACCTATCCGTACTTTCCAATTGAAAACTGTCACGTATGGTCTTGCAAGTTCGCCATTCCATGCTGCACGCGTGTTAAAACAACTGGCCATCGACGAAGGACTGCACTTTCCACTGGCGGTACCAGCGATACTGACAGGTACCTACGTAGATGACGTCATCTTCGGACATGACGACCACGATACAATGGTCGAAACATGCAAGCAGACGGAAATTATGAAGTCCGCTGGTTTTCTACTTCGAAAGTGGGCTTCGAACTATTCAACAGTTCTAAGCAACGTTCCCGAAGAGTTATGGGAGACTTCCGCAGAATTAGAGATCGATCGTTCGCAGGCAGTTAAAACCTTAGGGTTGTTGTGGTTCCCCCAGCGGGACGTATTCAAATTCAAAGTTCCTGCTCTCCCAGAACTGGATATCGTGACTAAACGAATTGTGGTTTCCGAGATGTCTCAACTTTTCGATCCACTCGGGCTCCTCGGACCAGTGGTAGTGAATGCCAAGATGTACATTCAATCTCTCTGGGCAGCTGACTTGTCGTGGGATGCTGAGCTTGCAGAAGACGCAGCAGTGTGGTGGAAAAAGTACCGTAAAGACATTACAGAGCTTCAATTGTTGGAAGTTCCACGACGAGTTCTATGGAACACCAATAGCAATTACTCGATTCATTGTTTCTGTGACGCCTCGCAAAAGGGATACGGATGTTGCGTCTACATCGTATCAATGGATGAGCTAGGCCAGCTCCATTCACATCTACTCACGTCAAAATCTCGCGTAGCACCGCTCCGTGGACAGTCGATTCCACGCTTGGAGCTCTGTGCAGCTCTCCTCGGAAGTCAACTGGTTCACAATCTTTTGACTAATACTAACTTGACCGCTTCAGTTACGTTTTGGACAGACTCAACAGTCGCACTTCACTGGATCAAATCCAGATCGAATACCTGGAAAGTTTTTGTATCAAATCGGGTTGCGGAGATCCAACGCCTGACGAACGGTTCCAAATGGATGCATGTACCGACCGATCTGAACTCTGCCGACCGCATCTCCCGAGGAATGCTTGCAAGCCAGCTCCTTAACGACAAGCTGTGGTGGCATGGTCCAGAATTTCTCACCTCCCCCGTCGAGCGGTGGCCAAAGCGCGAGATTTCGGATCCTTCCAAATCGGATCTGGAGGAAGAGATGCGCTCACTAGTATCCCTCCATGCAATGCAAGAAAACACTACGATCTTCAACGAATTTTCCGAATTAGCCAAGCTAACACGATTCGTCGCTTATACCTTCAGATTTCGAAACAACTGCAAGCTTTCAAAAAATCTACGTGTCCTGTCATCTCTGTCGCATGTAGAAATTGACTATGCACTGAAGTCGATGATACGGCTTGCTCAACGCCTAGAATTTCCAACGGAAGTTCGTCTGTACAGTCGAAACAACTTGGAGAATGCTGTCAAAATCGCACCGAAATCACCGCTCAAGAATTTGAATATTTTCATGGACAAATTCGGACTTCTTCGGATTGACGGACGTTTAAAGAACTTAAATGCACCGTTCGATACTCGTCATCCGATTTTACTGCCAGCAAACCACAAACTTAGCTGGTTGATAGCTAGGTCCATACATCTACAAACACTCCACGGTGGACCTTCGCTGTTACTCGCCACAGTTCGTCAACGGTTTTGGCCACTCCGGGGTAGAGACTTGGCTCGTAGGGTTGTTCGTCAGTGCGTCACCTGTTTCCGATGCAATCCTACACTAGCAAATCAGATCATGGCTCCTCTTCCATCAGTTCGCCTCAAGCCAGCCCGAGCCTTTACATACTCTGGGATGGATTACTGTGGGCCGTTTCTCGTACGTCCGCTGATTGGGAAAGGTTCGTCGGTAAAAGTTTACGTATCGTTGTTCGTTTGTTTGGTGGTGAAGGCCGTACACCTCGAGGTCGTGTCGGACTTGTCGACCGCCGCGTGCATCAACGCCGTCAAACGTTTCATCGCGTATCGCGGTCGTGTCCTCGAATTGCATTGCGACAACGCGACCACATTCGTCGGAGCGGATCGCGAGCTGCGCAAGCTACGAAAGGAGTTTCAACAACAATTCAAGTCCAAAGAATGGGGCGAGTACTGCACAGGGAATGGCATCACGTTTCGCTTCATCCCTGCCCGCTCTCCACACTTCGGAGGCATCTGGGAAAGCGGAGTGAAATCCTTTAAGTACCATTTTCGTCGCATCATGGGACAGAAGGCCTTCTCCATGGACCAACTCCTTACTGTCGTAGCACAGATTCAGTCCGTCCTGAACTCCCGTCCCCTCGTTTCCATGTCCGACTCCCCTGATGACCTATCCGCTCTGACTCCAGGGCATTTCTTGATTGGGGAGCCTCCTGTCTCCATTGCTGAGCCGGACCTACTTCACCTGTCCCCTAATCGCGTCACCCGTTTGCAGGACATGCAACGCTCTGTTCAGGACCTGTGGCGCTGCTGGTCACGAGACTACGTTAGCCAACTACAACAGCGCAGCAAATGGAGGCGCCCATCCGTAGACATTCGTAAGGGTCAACTAGTACTGCTGAAGCTCGACAACTACCCGCCTCTACAATGGCCCCTCGGGCGCATCATCGAAACTTTCACCGGTTCGGACGGTTGTTGTGGTTAGAACAGCTTCTGGCCAATACAAAAGGGCAATCACGGAGGTCGCTATTCTCCCGATCGAGTCGGCTTCTGCCCGGGGACTGCTTATAATCAACATCGACGATGATGGCGTCGGCAGCGGAATGCTATCAGCATCACAGCCGGTGGTTACTGCCACTCAACGATGGCGTCTTTTACAGTTGGCCGCTTTTGAGTTCGTGTTTAACCCTCTACAACCCAAATTTTTGTTTTCGCTCGAAATCACTATTTTGCTTTCTAAAATCGATCTAAGCACGGTTTGGGCATTAAGAATTTTTAATTCGCTATTTTATTAATTTCACACTTTAATTTTTTAGAATTTTGATTTTCAAGATTTCCATCCAATCAAATAGTTATGTTAATCTATTACCCTTTTTTGATTTTTCAACATATTTAGAACTTAAAAATTCCTATCCACTGACTTATTGCAATTTTTAAATTTCCAGGTTTAATTATTTATTTTCCGTGTAACCAGTTGGATAAATATTTTAGAGTGTAACATTCACCACTAGAACCTTCTATTAAATAAGGTTAGTTGTAGAAAAAAATAAACAAAACTACAAATATTTCACTCTTCAAAGGTATACGAGCGAAAACACGGAAAACAAATTATTACTCAATTTTCAATATTTTTTTTATGAATGTGTAGAACCTTGAAAATTTATTTTAAACCACATTTAAACATGCATTGAAGTTCATATTATTGATCAACATCAAAAACTTTTCGAAAACTGAGCAATTGAAAATTACAAAAAAATAGTCGCAATACCCTGTCTAAAAGCGGTCTTGGACATTAGAGGGTTAAACGAACGCTTGATTAAAAGTAAATCGGTCCTTTTCAGGGCCAAAAATTTTACACTAGTAAGGGAGAAAGGGTTAATCTTACAAAAAATTTCTTACAGGTTAATCTTACAGAAAAAGAATGTCCTTAATATCCTCAATGTTCATTACGGATTATTTCTAAAAATTACCAAATATTGATCCAAAGTTGTATTTTTCCTAGTGGTGATACTTTTGATAGCGACTTCAATAGATACAAACTTCCTTTAGAGTTAAATTTTATTTACTCAACAATTTCCGGAGTACCTCCAATTTTCCGACAGACTCACTTCCTATCGGGATTTTTCTTAATAGGTCTGATGCCGATTTCGGCAACCAACCAATCCACTCAAGAGTTTGGTTTTTTGATGCGCCTCGGTTCAATAGCGATTCCGATCATCGGTCAGCCCACTATTATTATTATTTATTCAGACTGAGGCCGATGTGGCCTGTGCGGTATATAAGAGTCTTCTCCATTCGGCTCGGTCCATGGCTACACGCCGCCAACCACGCAGTCTACGGAGGGTCCGCAAGTCATCTTCCACCTGATCGATCCGCCTTGCCCGCTGCGCACCTCGCCTCGTGCGTATCGCCTCGTCGTATCGTTGTCGAGAACCATTTTCACCGGGTTATTGTCAGGCATTCTGGCTGCGTGCCCGGCCCACCGCAGTCGTCCGATTTTCGCGGTGTGAACGATGGATGGTTTTCCCAACAGCTGATGCAACTCGTGGCTCATTCGCCTCCTCCACGTACCGTCTGCCATCTGCACCCCACCATAGATGGTACGCAGAACTTTCCTTTCGCATAAACTGTTGCATAAACTTCGCAGCCTCCCGCGGAATGGTAGTCCGAAGCACCTTCTTTCCTCGCAAAAATATCCACAAGGCCACATGGAGATCACCTAACCAAGAAACGGAAAACCAAATCGACCACATTCTAATCGACGGTAAATTCTTCTCCGACATCACGAACGTCCGCACTCACCGCAGTGCGAATATTGAATCCGACCACTACCTCGTTGCAGTATGCCTGCGCTCAAAACTCTCGACGGTGTACAACACGCGTCGAAGTCGGACGCCGCGGCCAAACATTGGGAGGCTACAAGACGGTAGACTAGCCCAAGAATACGCGCAGCAGCTGGAAGTGGCACTCCCAACGAAAGAGCAGCTAGGCGCAGCGTCTCTTGAAGATGACTGGAGAGATATTCGATGAGCCATTGGTAGCACCGCACCCGCTGCACTTGGCACAATGCCCCCGGATCAGAGAAACGACTGGTATGACGGCGAATTTGAGCAGTTAGTAGAAGAGAAGAATGCAGCATGGGCGAGATTGCTCCAACACCGCACGAGGGCGAACGATGCACGATATAAACAGGCGCGGAACAGACAAAACTCGATTTTCCGGAGGAAAAAGCGTCAGCAGGAAGATCGAGACCGTGAAGAGACGGAGCAACGGCACCGCGCTTATAACACACGAAAGTTCTATGAGCAGTTGAACCGTTCACGTGAGGGCCACGTGCCACAGCCTGATATGTGTAAGGACATAAACGGGAACCTTCTTACGAACGAGCGTGAGGTGATCCATAGGTGGTGGCAGCACTACGAAGAGCACCTGAATGGCGATGTGGCAGACGAAGATGGCGGTATGGTGATGAACCTGGGGGAACGCGCGCATGACATAATTCTACCGGCTCCGGATCTCCAGGAAATCCAGGAGGAGATTGGCCGGCTGAAGAACAACAAAGCCCCTGGGGTTGACCAACTACCAGGAGAGCTATTGAAACACGGTGGTGAGGCACTGGCTAGAGCGCTGCACTGGGTCATTACCAAGATTTGGGAGGAGGAAGTTTTGCCGCCGGAGTGGATGGGAGGTGTCGTGTATCCCATCTACAAAAAGGGCGATAAGCTGGATTGTAGAAACTACCGCGCAATCACATTGCTGAACGCCGCCTACAAGGTACCGTTGACTAGCACCAATTGCAAGGGAGTTCGTGGGGCAGTACCAGGCGGGTTTTATGAGCGAATGCTCCACCACGGACCAGGTGTTCGCCATACATCAGGTATTGCAGAAATGCCGCGAATACAACGTGCCCACACATCATCTATTTATCGACTTCAAAACCGCATATGATACAATCGATCGGGACCAGCTATGGCAGCTAATGCACGAAAACGGATTTCCGGATAAACTGACACGGTTGATCAAAGCGACGATGGATGTGATGTACGTAGTTCGAGTTTCAGGGGCATTCTCGAGTCTCTTCGAAACCCGCAGAGGGTTACGGCAAGGTGATGGTCTTTCGTGTCTGCTATTCGACATCGCTTTGGAAGGGGTAATACGAAGAGCAGGGATTAACACGAGTGGTACAATTTTCAATAAGTCCGTCCAGCTATTTGGCTTCGCCGACGACATAGATATTATGGCACGTAACGTTGAGAAGATGGAGGAAGCCTACATCGTCATCAACACGTCGAAGACGAAGTACATGATAGGAAGAGGCTCACAAAAAATCCATTTGATTTGCGTAAGTTTATTCTATCTTTTGGATATTTGGCAATCCTTACTTTGACCATATACGAACATAGATTACAGAAATAATTAAGGAATTATTTATAAAATGCATTACGATCAAACTTTATGATGTCGATCCCCGTCACTCTTCTCAAATCACTTGGCATGGCTCTGCTAAGTTCTTAGCATATTTTGCGAATAGTAAAAAAATACCTCGAAATTTCAAACATTCTTAGGAGGATTTCCTGCAATCTACAATTCCTGACATTCAAATTATTATCCAAATGTAAAATCTATATATTAGGGTGGCTCAAATTAGTATGGGAAAAACTTTGTTCAATTTTTTTGATGGGCCGCCCTCTTATTCGGTTCTATTTGATGCCCTGATGCTCTGGACAAAATTTCAGCCAAATCGGTCAACGTTTGGGCGGTGCTAAACTCGTTGGAAGTTTATATGGAAAAATGTATGCAGAAACATCCAAAAACAGTAAATTACAGCTGGACTACACAACTTACGATGAAGAACTATGATACTCATTTAGATCTTGGAGAATTTAATACAGAATGTTATGCAGAAAACCGCGAGAAGATTTGAGTTTGCCCGGCTAAGTTATTAGCATTTCTCTGCAGTGGGGTTTGAGCAAATTTCGTTTCTTTTACCTTTGAAAAGAAATAAATTCACCCCTACAACACTCCAGTAAAATGCTAATATCTTTGCGTAATAAACTCTAATCTTCTCGCGGTTTTCAGCATAACATTCTGTATTTTATTTTACAAGAACTGAATGAGTATCATGGTTCTTGATCGTAAATTGTGCCGTGCAACTGCAAATCACTGTTTTTGGATGTTTCTGCATACATTTTTCCATATAAACTTCCAACGAGTTTAGCACCGCCCAAACGTTGACCGATTTGGCTGAAATTTTGTCCAGAGCATCATGGCATCAAATAGAACCGAATAAGAAGGCGGCCCATCAAAAAATTTGAAAAAGTGTTTTTTGAGCCACCCTTCTATATACATATACATATTTCGACCTCAATAATAGGGCCGTCCTAAGTGTCTCTTACTTGGTTCGACTCGTCGAAAGTCGAGTCAAGTGAGAAACACTAAAATCGGTTTTACTGTTGATGTTGAAATATGCACCTTTAAAGTTACAATCTAGTTGTGAAATTAGGTGGGATAGTACTATTTTGTCTTATGACAAGTATATTTTTATATAGCTTTAACTCATGCTTGATTTGATACATCCATGGGTTCATGCGATCTTTAAATTGATAGGAGATTATCTAATAAAATGCGTTCCATATATCCGTAAAAGTTCAGTCCACATTAAACCACATGAGTTACTTGTTATAAGACGAGTTCGTACACTGCAAAAAATCCACACATTTTTATTGGAAAAAATCTATTAATTTAGCTCATATGATATTTATTTATGCACACATAGCCACGCGAGGTACAAATAGAATCTAAAAAAAATGTGTTGTGATGTGTATCCATATTGTGCCTTGCAATAGAATGACAACTTTCGTGATCATTTTGCACGGCTTTCATAGATGTGAAAAAATTATCCGCAGTAGAAATAGCACGTGCCATCAAAGCATTTATCGCCACAATCCACCACGTGACGGTCGAATTCTAAAAAAAATATCAAAGTAGCTTTTTTTCTAGAGGTATGTTTTTCTAGGGCTACCTTCTGGCGCTTATTTTGTGTTCTTATAAATTTTTGAGTCCCCAAATTGAAAAAGTATTAATACACTTGATATGAAGGATTTGTTTAGTGTATTGGTGTTCCAGAGAAAACTTTCCATTTTCCGGTTCAAGTTTCAAACTACCGCAGGATTTGCAGGCTGGCGGTAGAACTTTGCGGAATCCGCATAATGTAAAATTTTGAAAAGATCCGCAATACTATCCCATTTAATTTCATCACTTGACTGTAACTTGAGCAGATAGGTAATATTTGACCTCGACAGTAAGACAGTAAAAAAAGTGTCTTGTACTTGACTCGACCTCGAGTCAAGTACGAGACACTGAAGATGGCCCTACTGTTGAGGTCGAAATACGTATCTGTTAAAGTTACAAGCAAGTGGTGGAGTTCAATGATATAGTACGAACTCGTCTTATGACAATTAAAAACATTTTACAAAAAAATCTAATTATGTTTATCAACCGAGTTGCTATTCTTGCTAGACAAATGGATTATAACGAATAGAACAGTTTCTGCAATCAAACAACTAATCAAAGGTTGCTTTATATTAGTTGATGTCGAAATCTGTCAAAGAACTTGCGAATTTTATGCTCGATATTCCATCCAATCGAACCAAGATGCACGCTGCTGGTGTTTCGGTCCCTATCGCGCAGTGCCTCATTTTAGCGTTGAGTGGAAAAGTTAGCTACTATCGATACACGCGGCGGCTGTAATGACTGGAGTGCGAAACTTTTTCAACCAGCTCAGTGTCAGCACACGGAGCTTTCAGCCTATCTGGCCCTCTTATCGCTTTTAATGACAATTTAAAGATATCGATTGGTGGAGTACTGCCTGCAGCAGGTCGTTAATGCGAAGCTGGCAGGGAAGGGTATACTAAATGGTAACCGGTCACGGTAAAGTTGACGCAGAGGACTCGGATTCTTACAATTTATTCAGCAACCGGACAGGTCCATTTATCATTATGGCTTAATTGATTGCTCTGAATGATATATGATCATGAGATTCTCTTTGGAACAGGATTTTTTTTGTTGCTTTCTTCTTGCAATCATATTATTGAGGACCAATTCGAAATCAAGCATGTTGTTCAAGCATATGCTGTTTTTTAACTTATTGTAAGTTAAATCACAATTTTGACGGATTTTGTTACTAATTAATTATTTTGGAAATTTTATCACGAGATTTAATGATATACCAAGCATCGTTATGCTAAATTTGGACACAATAAGTCATGGAAAATTCTCTGCACATAATAGATCAAATCCTTCCAACGGCTTTTCACCGTGCTCTTTAGGCAAAATGTCCTTATTTTAATCAAGAATAAATACCGCGTTGATTTACTGCCCCGTTTACGAACTGCCCGGCAGGTCATAAAACATCGTCGACAAGATTTGTCGTTCGTGATAGTTCTACTGCCGTGGTTCTTCCCACGAATACAATTAGAATTATGGAGGTACAACTCAGTGCAAGCGCTACAACAGAAGCTAAATAAAAAGTCATCAGTAGCAGCAGCCGTATGACAGCACCAGCACAATTCAGTAGTTGATTAATTTGAATATTCTCAAGGCGAACGCTGCTGTAGAAGTCATCACCGTCGCCATCAACATCACCGTGGGCCTCCCGCATGGATAAAAATGTTTACGACGAGCAGTGCCACAGAGTGGATGCAGGCAGCTCGGTACAATGTATTCGAAGGAATTGAATGACGCAATCCTCGAGGATCACTTCCGAGAAACACATCGCCGATTGTCATTTAAATGAGCCGTTGCCATTAAAAGTGGTACGTATTATGGGAATCTATGTATTTTATTCGTTTACTCAAATATTGGGATGTACGTGTGTTTGTTCTCATTATTTTATCTTCTAGCAGTGAATCATTGCAGTTCAGCTTTAGAAGTTGAGAAAAACTTCTAACAACTTTTGGTAAAAAAGAATTACACAACTCAAACTAAATTAGATGTTTTTGCGCAGAGCTCGAATCAAATAAAAACCTATATCATGCCAGTAGAAGTAGAAGTATTAGAAAGCTAGATACGCTTTTAGCCTTAACAAGCATTATCTATGATTCACATGATTCAATCATAGCAAAGTAAAGTTTGAAAAAAATTATAGTAACCTAGGTTTTTCATGAAAAGTTTGACTGGTATCTTGTCAAATTTATTGCTTTAGTTTACTTTATCTCACGCAGCTATGAAAAACCGGAAGCTGTGATAAAAAACAAGCATGTGTAACACATTAAGTAGTACTTCCCAAAGCAAAACATGTTGATCACAATATTTACAGCGTTATTAGCCATAAGGGGCCCTCCTTAGCCGTGCGGTAAGATGCGCGGCTACAAAGCAAGACCATGCTGAGGGTGGCTGGGTTCGATTCCCGGTGCCGGTCTAGGCAATTTTCGGATTGGAAATTGTCTCGATTTCCCTGGGCATAAAAGTATCATCGTCCTAGCCTCATGATATACGAATGCAAAAATGGTAACCTGGCTTAGAAACCTCGCAGTGAATAACTGTGGAAGTGCTTAATGAACACAAAGCTGCGAGGCGGCTCTGTCCCAGTGCGGGGATGTAATGCCAATAAGTAGTAGTAAGTAGTAGTATTAGCCATCTACAAGTCTGCAAATTATCCGTCTAGGCATTGATAGTTTGCTTCTACATAGCAGAAGAAGATAATAATTGTCGGACTCTGTGTACATCACAGCGTAGAAGGCTAAAACCTTGGCTACAACGAATGTGTTTTCAGCAATATTGGGCGTCAGCACGTGTGCAAAAAGAGAATAAATATTAGTCTTTTTGTGTTATTTCCGTTTTCAAAGCAAAAGAGATAGGCCTTTCAACTCATCGGGTTTAATTCGAATTTGTTATTTGGTATGTGTGAAACATGATAAATTTCGGGAGTACAAGAGCAGACACATCACCTGTTTATTGATTTCAAGGCAGCGTACGTTTCAGTAAAACGAAATAAATAATGGCAAATTATGCTATAGAATATGGTTTTCCGGTGAAACTGATATTGCTGATTCGTGTTACGTTGGACGAACGAAATCAAGTGTAAGCAGGGAATCAATTTTTTTGGAATGCGCCTGCGAAACAAGCGACAAAAGAGAACCAACGACAAAGGTTTGTTTTTGTCGGAGATAATAATGACAAAGATCCGAAAAATTTTGTCAGCAACAAAAAAGAAGACAATCTTGTTGCTAACTTTTCATTCCGTTATTTTGCACTATTTCTCGAGCAAATTTCGGTTTTATGCTATCATAATTTCTGCTTTTATGGAAATATTCGAGAATCGAACAATGATTACAAAATAAGCAGCGTATTTTCGGAAATATCAGGGCAAGCAAGGCAAATGATTCTTGTCATATTGTGTTCAATTTCTGATAAAGGTTTGTCGCTAGGTGCGTTTGTCAGTAACAAACTCTGTTGATGACAAAGAGTATATTGTTAGGCGTTGCTCGAATATTGATTCCCTGAGTGTAAGAGATACGGATACAATTTTGACATCGTTTGTAATCTTATAGATGGATTGAAGTAGAGTGATGCACTCTCGAATTTACTGTTCAGTATAGCGCTCGATAGAGCGATAAGGAGAGCTGGTGTGCAAAAAAGCGGTACCATTATCAGAAGGTCGCATATACTCCTAGGTTTTGACCGGGATTGACCGTCGTGCCGTGGAAGAATTGGACTCACGATCAATACCAGCAAAAAAAGTACAAGTACAGATCGGGTACAAGTAGTACAAGATCGCTGGCAATCAACGTTGGTTCATTAGTGGCGGTGGTAGTGAAGTAGTGCTGAATGGTGAAAAGTCTGAAGTTGTAGAAGAATTTGTTTACCTTGGACCTTTAGTGACGTGCCATAATGATGTTAGCCGTAAGGTGAAAAAGCGTATTGCAGCTGCGAAAAGGGCTAATTACGGACTTCGTAACCAGCTTACCTCCCGTAGTCTGTGAATGAAAACGAAATTTTGCGATATATACTACTCTGATGCTTCCGGTGGCTTTATACGACCATGAAACATGAACGTTAAAGTAGGCTGATCGGAGAGCTTTCGGAGAATTCGACGAAGAAATACCAGGTTTGATAAGCAAATATGACAGCTGCAATTAGAATCCGGATATCTAGATTTTGTTTTGCTGCAAGCATTATTTTTGGCATTTTGAAATTGTCTGATGGTCGTTTGGCATTATTTTGGAAACATCCGTGCATCCATCGCGAACAAGCTTTAGTGCTAGTCGTGAAATACAATATTTTAGTTACAAGTTGAAGATTCGGAACATCGTTTGCTGGCTTGGACACGGAGGATGATGAAAAAATCCATACGATTTGACAGTTCTCTACTCGACATGTTTCAGACAGGAGAACAAGATTCACATTCGCATGCAATGTATCATGTACAAAACATTCATAAGACCGCTGGTTGGTCCTCTACGGACTTGAAATTTGGATTATGCTCGAGAAGGACCTGCAAGCGCTCGGGGTATTAGAAAGACGCGTGGTTGAGACTAACTTCGACGGAGTGCAAGTGAACAGAATGTCGCGGTGAAGAATGAACCACGAACTCACGCAACTCTACCACGAACCTAATGTTCAGAAGGTAACTAATGTTAGAAGTATACGATGGGCATGGCATTCTGCAAGAATGCCGGGCAGCAATCATACAAAGACGGTTTTGCTTTACACCCGTTCGGAAGAAGGCGTGGTGCGTTTCGAGCGAGGCGGACGGACTAAGTACAAAACGATCTGGCGAGAGAAGATGGATGGAGAAGCTGGCATCTTCTAATCTTCTGGTTGTTAATCAATTCTTTATATTTTTTCTTATTAAAGCTAATGTATACAATTAGTAAAATCTATTTATTTGAACATGTAAATGTATAACTTTTCCATAATGAGGCAACATTATAATTTGAAACTATGTGAAACGACTGCCTGTATCGAACACCCTTGTTAGCGTCAAATTTGTCTGCAATCTCAGTTGGTGGTCCAAGTAATATAGTTCAATTGCAATTACCGGCAGTCGTAAATTATGTGATAAATCAATGCAAGCTTCCGATCCGCGCTGCAGAATGCGAAGTGAGCGGTTTCCAATCGCACGCAGTATGGCACAAAATGTTCACTACCATGGGTGCACTCATGGACCATTGCTGTGCTTGTATCTTGCTGGGTCGCAGCGCTCCATTATACGAAGGTACCATTCCAAGCCAGCTCCATCTCTGTTCCATTTCCATCCGTTGGTCACCGCTGCGTAAAACTCGGCACTAATTAGCCATAAAACGCCAACACACGCATCACGTCGATGTCCCGCGGTTGTCACTTTTGCTCAACCTCAGCTCCGAACGAAATGAAGATCTGCTTGTCCTGTCGCTCAGCAATGGGACAATCGTCCCATAAAACAGTGGACGTGTCATAAAATTTAATGAAAATGTAAAGAAGCAACGATGGCCTCCTCCATTGAGATGATAATCGAGTGCCGCTTGAAGCTCCCTCACGCATGCAGACACCGGTGACGGTTTGAGGCGCACACTTTCTTACATGACTAAATTTGATTCGTTCCATAATGTGGAAGAAATTTTACTTGATAAGTTTTATTTAATTAAATACACAATTGAACGTTTTCATAGCGTTTGGCGTTTGGGAAGAAAAGAATACTAATATTGTAAAATGAAACTAAAGCAAAACAAAATGAAAAAATTCCGGCAAAATTATTACGAAATTAATATGAAATAATATCTTATAAAGAAGAATCTGTCGAGCTCCTTACTTACAGTTTCGTTCAGCCCACGCGAAAGATTGAGCCAATTTCCAACTCCCTGAAGAGCCATGTCGCCATGAACTGTCTTTAAACGTCGTCAGCCAACACCGGTGACCGGAGCCCCCTTATTAGCCATATACTGCAGCACGACTTCTTGGCCTCCAATTGCAGGAGGTCCTCGAAATGTTTCATGCCAAGATTTTGAATGTGTATCTTAAATGCGGATGTCTTCTCCAATGTCTTTCCATCCACTTTGGAGCGCTGAATACTGTCTACTGCTTCAGGAGCTCGCCACCACGCACAGCACACCAACCGAGTGCCAGTGTACCAGCCAAACCCGACAGTGAAAGGTGGGCTCGTGGTTATAAAAAGTGCGGCCCACGCGTGCTAAAATGTTGGGAGTAGCAATTTGTTTTCATTTTGCGCTGGTTGTCCATTTAGGGAAGTCCATTGGAGATTTTTGTTTTTGTACACTTCAGTTGACTGTCTATCGTGTGTCGCATTGAATTGTGGCAAAGTTCTGTGATATTGACAACGGCTATCGTTCAATAAATATTTAAATGTATTGTTTGAGTTAATCAGAATAGTGTGGCGAGAGTAAATTGAATTGATTGTGTATTGCTATTCCGGTGGTTGTTATTCCTTGGGAAAACGGTCGACTGAAATTGAGGAAGAATAAAAACTACAATACTTGTAAATGATCATTATTGATTGAGCTTCAATGTTTGGTAACAAATTATAATATAACTATGCCGGTAGCGTGATAATTCAGCTTCATACTTGGAATGAGAGCAAATATTAGAAGATGACAGTGTATCAAGCTACTGATTGAACTAATTTCGGGAAATGTGAAAAAATGAGAAATAGTCAATAATTATTGATTTGAATTTATTACTTCTACGTGAAGTTAAACGATTTACAAAGATATGGAAATGCTAATATCAACGTCCACATTTAGACGTACATGTTCATGATAGAATTAGAGGCGAAAGTACAGCTGGTACTAACAAAAAAGTATTAAACTGTATTTAAAAATTGTATCCTTAAATAACAAATAAGGTTTGTCAAACTTGTCAGAATAACTTCAATAAACCTATGTCAATAATTTGGCCTCACCTTCAATATATTCAATACATTCCATCAATAATTTGAGAATCATCAGTGAAACAAGTGATGTAAGCAACGGTTAGCATACAGCGCTAGCCTTCCTTCTTCGGAATGATTTTGCATTTGAAATCCTAAATAACGATTTGCATTTCCATTCTCAGATTCCCCCCATCGTCCAAACGACATCTTTTCCTCCAAAAACCTGATTCAAACTCAAGTCTTATCATAATGTCTGATTAAATAACAATTCCGCTCATTTTCCGACCGATTGGAAAGCGCTCATGATCATTTATAATCTTAATCCTCCGCTCATTTTGATACAGCGACGAAGATGTCGACGACAAAACACACAGTGGTTGGATGTCTAAGAAATCCTAAATCACTGTTCTAATCCAACTTATCATCAATCCGATTTCATACTTTTATTGGGTTACCTTTCAACCTTCCTTAGTTAATTTACGTGGATCGTTTTAAGTCTCCAAGATTTATATAAATTTAGCTAATGAGTTTTGTTGGGATTTATTGCACAATGCAAATGGTGCTCTAAAGAATCAGTACCTACTTTCTGGATAATAGTTCGTATACTTTTGAGAAAAATTACTTGAGGTGGCACACAAAAATCTGGTCGTTTACTTTTAAATGTTCAATGCCTTCAATTTATTCGGTATCATTATTTTTATAAAATAGAAGCTGTTTCTCATGAAGCCAAATGTTGGTCCAAAACTGATCCGAAGATTCTCTTAGCTTAGTTCAATTTAGACATTTCACCAGGGTTCCATTTGGAAGTCAGCCACTGTGCGACGGTACACCGATTTCATCACCACCGCTGCTGCCTGCACAGCCATCGACTGTCCGTCGACGGCAGCAGTATTTATTATTAAAATGGATACAATTTTCTCCGAGGACTCCGTCTACTGCTTGGACGAAGCTTGGGAACAGATTTTCAAGTCGCTGACACTTTTTAATCCTCCCTATTTCAACTGGCACTGACTGGCCAGGGGATGGTGGGGCTGCCGTCACTCTCTCGCCCGTAGCGCAGGTTTCATAAGCTTAATTTATTGAAGATTAGATTGAATATCAAAATGCAGTTCGATGAAGTTTCAACTCCAGTCTGGGAGACTTTGAAGACTTTTGCACGAATCGAACGATCAAACAAGTTGATGGCAATTAAAATTGTAATACAATGGCAATCGTGAAAAAATCTAACTATAAAATTTATATTACTCAATTCGGACAGCGATCATTGGTCGGTCCTGGGAAGTGGAGCTACAGTAGTGGCTGCCAAATGACTGGCAAAACAACGAGAACAAGCCGAACAAGCGCAAAAGAAAACAGTGAATAAATAATGAGATGAAATATTCGCATTATAATTTAATCCAACACTAATGATAAGTAATGGGATACCAGTTTGCTGCCCTCTGCTTGGCTGAGGATTCTGGATGCAGGATTTGTTGGTCACTAACTTGCAGCGGAATGAAGTTACATTTCTATGTATGGCAGAATTAGTAGCACGACTCTTCTGAAGACATGAAAATATCGTGATAGGGTGCAGACGGTTTTTTAAAGTTTATTTCTATTATTGACAAAATATGGTAATTAAAGCATGTTCTAGAGAAAATCATAGATAGTGTCATAACTACAAGCAGTCCTTACTTCGTACTATTAAATGTGCAAAAACAATCCAATAAAAATGAATGACAGCAATGACCGCAGGTGGCTACCAGACGGCCTTCTGGAGAATCCGGAACGTCCGTAGAAATCGTCATTTGGTTAACTTAGCGCAAGTTTTGGTTAAGCAGCACCATTTTTTCTTCTAAACTATCCCTGAATGAGTTATATCACAGCTCTAATATTTGCCATATTTGAATTTGGGAAAGATTTCTCTTTATAGGTTAAATTGTGTATTTTGACATTTGAATATATTTTGGACTTTAGGCTATTTTTTGTGTGTTTTTTTACATAGCTTTCTTTAAATAAATAGGAAACATGTGTCTCTTTAGCCTCTGTCATAATAACATTTCAAACCATATTTATGTAACAAATTAAAGAAAATATAGTCCAAAATATATTCAGATGTCCAAAATACAACATTTACTCTACTGCTAAACGGCTACAAACGATACCGCGGTAATTTTTTTTTTACATCGACCAAAACAGACGGACAGCTCTGATGCTGCTAGGGCAGTTAATTACTTGATACTTGATACTTGATGGGCGCCCTCAGGTCCTCTTCAACTGCAAAAAGCCATCGTGTACGCGGCCTTCCACGAAGCCTGCGGTCTCTTCCGGGTTTCTACTAAATATTATCTTCGCTTGACGTTCTTCCGGCATAGGGGCAACGTGACCAGCCCACCGTAGCCTTCCGTGTTGTATAAGCTTGATAATATTCAGCCTTTTATACACCTGGTACAATTCGTAATTCATGCGACGCCGGCTGATACCTGCTAGGACAGTTACCGACGCCATAATCGACGGCCATCATTCATCCCGTTGGGATCGCTAACGAAGCAATCATTTGATTTAATTTCACTTAAGATAAATTTCGTGTCAAACCATTTTTTTCAAATGGATGAGTCCGGATGAAGTCCAGGAGCAGCTATCATACCTACTTAATGTACCATACACACTGGTCAAGTAGTTTGACGAACATTGACTCCCCTCGTTTAGTCAAGCATCGACCATGTTCTTCAAACCGTGACACGAACACTCAATTTATTCGATCATACCTGTTTTATTGTTCCATGTACCATGAAGCTTTGGCCATCCGAAAGATGCTCCCTGAAGAACCATAACCCGAACACGACACTACGCCAAACCAGTCACGATGTCAAATACCCGGATGAGCAGCTAAAATACCTCAAGGCTAAATCCCAACCCCGTTCATTATCATATTACGCAATCTATCTTTGAATAGCCATGAGTAACTTGGACGATGTCCTTTCCCTTAAACTAACTGTAAATGATAATGATAAAAATTGTTAATATCTAAAAGAATCTTGGCTCCGTTAAGTAATGTGCACACCTGAGCCTGTCTAATAAACGCAATAGATAAAAAAAGGCTATCATTTCATTGCGAAAACGAACTTTGCATTGTATTCGACAGAGAACAACGCCTAATGTATCATAGAATTTGATAACGGTCGATCGTTGTAGGGGAACGGTTCGCCACTTCATCTCATAGCCTCTATTTCCATCAAATCAAAAACAAAGTAATGGAAATGAATTTGGTTTGTTTATTATTTTTGTGATTTTTTTCAGCAGTGAGCACGCATGTTAACAAAAAGAAGCGACGAATTTGGTGCCGTATTTCTTTGTTTAGCGATGGGATTGATATATGTACAGTGAGATGGAGATCGGAACAGTTCCCCTAATTACGTAACGCAAAAGTTTACCAATTTGTTTGTATCGTCACGCTTCTGGTAACCAACAAACCCCTGTCTCCCTATCCCCTTAATTTCATTCATTTATTCAGACTAAGGCCAAAGTGGCCTGTGCGGTATATAAGAGTCTTCTCCATTCGGCTCGGTCCATGGCTACACGTCGCCAACCACGCAGTCTACGGAGGGTCCGCAAGTCATCTTCCACCTGATCGATCCACCTTGCCCGCTGCGCACCTCGCCTTCTTGTACCCGTCGGATCGTTGTCAAGAAACATTTTCACCGGGTTATTGTCCGACATTCTGGCTACGTGCCCGGCCCACCGCAGTCGTCCGATTTTCGGTGTGTGAACGATGGATGGTTCTCCCAGCAGCTGATGCAACTCGTGGTTCATTCGCCTCCTCCACGTACCGTCCGCCATATGCACCCCACCATAGATGGTACGCAGCACTTTCCTTTCGAAAACTCCGAGTGCGCGTTGGTCCTCCACGAGCATCGTCCAGGTCTCGTGTCCGTAGAGGACTACCGGTCTAATGATCGTTTTGTAGATTGTCAGTTTGGTACGGCGGCGAACTCTATTCGATCGGAGCGTCTTGCGGAGTCCAAAGTATGCACGATTTTCAGCCACTATACGTCTCCGAATTTCTCTGCTGGTATCATTTTCGGCAGTCACCAGTTAGCCCAAGTACACAAATTCTTCTACCACCTCGATTTCGTCACCACCGATGCCAACTCGCAGTGGGTGGCTCACATTGTCTTCTCTTAAACCTCTTCCTATCATGTACTTCGTCTTCGACGTGTTGATGACTAGTCCGATCCGCTTGGCTTCCCTCTTCAGTCTGATGTAGCCTTCCTCCATCTTCTCAAAGTTACGTGCCATAATATCTATGTCGTCGGCGAAGCCAAATAGCTGGACGGACTTATTGAAAATTGTATCACTCGTGTTAAACCTTGCTCTTCGTATTACCCCTTCCAAAGCGATGTTGAATAGCAGACACGAAAGACCATCACCTTGCCGTAACCCTCTGCGGGTTTTGAAGGGACTCGAGAATGCCCCTGAAACTCGAACTACGCACATCACCCGATCCATCGTCGCTTTGATCAACCGTGTCAGTTTATTCGGAAATCCGTTTTCGTGCATTAGCTGCCATAGCTGGTCCCGATCGATTGTATCATATGCGGCTTTGAAGTCGATGAATAGATAATGTGTGGGCACGTTGTATTCGCGGCACTTCTGCAGTACTTGGCGAATGGCGAACACCTGGTCCGTGGTGGAGCGTTCGCCCATAAAACCCGCCTGGTACTGCCCCACGAACTCCCTTGCAATTGGTGCTAGTCGACGGCATAAAATTTGGGAGAGTACCTTGTAGGCGGCGTTCAGCAATGTGATTGCGCGGTAGTTGCTACAATCCAGCTTATCGCCCTTTTTGTAGATGAGACACACGACACCTTCCATCCACTCCTGCGGCAAAACTTCCTCCTCCCAAATCTTGGTAATGACCCAGTGCAGCGCTCTAGCCAGTGCCTCACCACCGTGTTTAAATAGCTCTCCTGGTAGTTGGTCAACCCCAGGGGCTTTGTTGTTCTTCAGCCGGCCAATCTCTTCCTGGATCTCTTGGAGTTCCGAGGCCGGTAGAATTATGTCCTGCGCGCGTTCCCCCAGGTCCATCACCATACCGCCATCTTCGTCTGCCACATCGCCATTCAGGTGCTCTTCGTAGTGCTCCCGCCACCTTTGGATCACCTCACGCTCGTTCATAAGATTATGTCCTTACACATATCAGGCTGTGGCACGTGGCCCTTACGTGAACGGTTCAACTTCTCATAGAACTTTCGTGTGTTATTAGCACGGTACAGTTGCTCCGTCTCTTCACGGTCTCAATCTTCCTGCTGACGCTTTTTCCTCCGGAAAATCGAGTTTTGTCTGTTCCGCGCCTGTTTATATCGTGCCTCGTTCGCCCTCGTGCAGTGTTGCAGCAATCTCGCCCATGCTGCATTCTTCTCTTCTACTAACTGCTCACATTCGCCGTCATACCAGTCGTTTCTCTGATCCGGGGGCACCGTGCCAAGTGCAGCGGTTGCGGTGCTACCAATGGCAGATTGAATATCTCTCCAGCCATCTTTAAGAGACGCTGCGCCTAGCTGCTCTTCCGTTGGGAGTGCCACTTTCAGCTGCTGCGCGTATTCTTGGGCTAGTCTACCGTCTTGTAGCCGCCCAATATTAAGCCGCTGCGTCCGACTTCGACGCGTGTTGTACACCGCAGCGCAGGCATACTGCAACGAGGTAGTGGTCGGATTCAATATTCGCACTGCGGTAAGTGCGGACGTTCGTGATGTCGGAGAAGAATTTACCGTCTATTAGAACGTGGTCGATTTGGTTTTCCGTTTCTTGGTTAGGTGATCTCCATGTGGCCTTGTGGAGCCCTATCCCCTTAAAGCATTTCGTTATTAATGGAACTTCCCTATCCATGCAAATGTAAGCTGGCAGTGAAGAAAAATAATACAGTGCAGAACAGACAAAAATCTGTTTCTGGAGAAATAGGGTAACCGTACCCTTAGTGAAGGTAGCACCAATAGTGGAATTTGAATGAGATTTATCATAATTAGGCTAGATGCCAGTTGTGGCTATAGAACAAGTTGTCGCACTAGTGCTTTATATGCCAAATGGCCAATCAAATCACCGCAAACCAAGCTCATATCTTACTTACTTATACTTATGGATCCTGTACACCTCCGGTGGTGCAAAGGGCCGACTTGGAAGATTTCCATCCTGAGCGTTGCCCGGCTATCGCTTTAACCTGTTGCCAGGTTAGATTTCGGGCGACTTCTTTTATTTCTTTATTAAGCAAGCTCATATCGATAAAGCATATTCATATGACACGATAACACATTTGATTTCCTCCAAAACAAGCAAAGCCAAATTGTAAAAAATAATTTAGCTTAATTTTTGACGTCCTTTGCATCAGTTGTCGCACTAGTGGTCCCTATTTGGCCAATCCCATAAGAAAATAATGGGATTTGCCAAATAAGGAACCAAAGTTAAGAATAGTGCCACAACTGGTGCATGCGTTCCTATTATGGATTAATCAGTTTTGATGATTATAACAATTTTTATTGTGGTTTACACAGCTGTTCTAAGGAGCAGGAAGTAAAACCTTTCGCTTGATATATAAAGTCCACCTACATGCCTTTTACTTATTTAAAAAAAAAAAAAAGTTGTTCTTAGGTATGGCGACAAGTGGTACACCCTCCCTATACACTTTACGATGGTTTCAGTTGATGCGTCGTGCTTCAAATATCCTGTTAAATGCAACTATCCAAACGTTTCGCTTGAAAAACTATTAAAAACAATGATTTTCTTTACTAAAATTGACTGCCTTGGACCTTTGGTGGTGCAACTGTACCAATAGTGGCGAGTCTCATAAGAAATCAATGGATAGCATCACTATGGGATCCAAAATTAATTCTTACCGCCACTAAAGGAACAGTGTACTTATTAGTGGTGCAAGCAATATTTGGTAGTTGTTAATTTTAAATAACATCAACTTCATTTTTATTAGCAAAATTTATTGGTTTATCTATTGGCTAAGGTATTGAAGCTGTTAACTTCAAATAATTATCGATTTTTATAAAAATATATCTACTAATACCTCCACTATTGGTACCATTACCCTAATCGCCATCGGGAAGATGAAGCAATCAAACGATGAGACAGCTGTACCGTGTTAATATCACACGGAAGTTGTTTAAAAACCACTCATCCAAAGGACGATCTGACATGTGTAAAGACACAAATATAAATCTTCTAACGATTTTGAGGTAGCTCCAGGAAATCCAGGAGAAGATTGGTCGGATGGAAATCAACAAAGCTCCTGCCCTAGCTGTACGTATTTGACGTATTTGGTTGCAGTTACTAATATATGACTGGATTTGATCGTATATGAATAATCTTATTTACAATATTTGCTGTTTTGATAAGAAAATTATTTTGAGCTTTTTAGTGGAATGTCTTCACTTGTCATAAGACGAGTTTATACAATCCCTTAAAGTCGAGTCAAGTACGAGACACTGAAGACGGCCTTACTGTTGAGGTCGAAATACGTATCTGTCAAGATACAATTAAGTGGTGGAATTCAATGGGATTGTATAAACTCGTTTTATGACAAGTGAATATTTGCTGCTTGAAATGGATTTGATCAACAACCCGGAGAGCTACAAAAATTCGGCGAAGGAGCATTTACTAGTATTAGAAATTCCATTGAATGTGATTGTTTGTGGATAACTTTTTTTCTGACGGTATTTTCAATGCAAGATTTCTGATGAATCGGGGGGTCCCGTAGCGTAGTTAGCTACATGTTCGCCTTACAAGCGGATGGTCATGGGTTTGATTCCCAGTCCCTCCGCCAAACCCTTGTCAGTCGCCGGATCCGCAGCCCCCATACGGTGGCGTTTTGGGGTACGCGTCTTATCGGCACGGCCGCCTAATGACGACTGACAACTTGTTCTTCTCGGAGGCATTCCTCCAACGTTACCCGGATAAATGCCAACCGAAAAATGCAACGATTATTGGATACACGACGTGGACAAACGGACACAATGGACTGGCAACGACAACAATAATGAATAAAGGCTCCCCCAGACTGTGGTAGTGCTGAGGAGATAATGATAGTTGCAAAATGCGTAGGACGTTTCCCACCGTGCTAAGATGTGAACCTGCAGTAGTATCATCTCGGTAAACAATACCGTGAACGCGTTCCGAAAATTCCATTGGAAAAGCGAACTGTCACTCTCTTGATTGGAAAGGGAGGAAAGAGAATAACGGAAGTGAGTGGAATTGAGCTGGAGTGCGAGCGAGACCAGTCAGTCAGTTAGTCGGATATAGTGAAGCGCATCGGACGCGTTTAAAATTTGCGGGAAAAAATGTTCGGCACTTTTGGCCCGTAACTGCAGCTGCATTCGGCTGGTCCAGTTACGACACAGACCTAAGCGATTTCATCGCCGCGACGGCGACAACTAGTCGCCTCGATTCTATCGTTAGGTCGCTGCAGGCAATGTTCTATCTACGCTTCCATATTACCGGCGACAGAATCGCTGTCGCCAAGCGATAGAATCGCGTCGCGTGTGTTTGGGGGAACCTTAATGGAAATCGATGTGCTTTACTACAGGTGTGGGCCAAACCCTCAAGTAGTATTTGTTCAACGAAAATTTTCTCTTTTGATAGAGAAACTATCAGCTGGGTTGCCGAAGATGGCCAAAGGCGAACGAATGTGATGTCACGTCTAGTATACTTAGTACGATTTTTATAACAGACGTGTCGTTTCACTCCGCTCGCCCACTGTGGGTAGCAATGTTTACATTATTTTTTCGACTAATGCAGAGGACTTTGACCCACACCTTTACTGAAGCACATCGAATGGAAATCTAAAAATAGATTCTGTGTGGATTCTGTACAGCAGAATACCACAGTAGATCCCGGCATAGTAGCGGTTAAAAAACACAGAGTGCCTACCAAATGGTCGGGGTTCAGCCAAACCGCACCAAGCGGCTTTTTGACTGAATTGTGATATTTTGTTCACAAAAGGAAAACGGAAAGCATTTCGAGTCAATTCATGCGTACATTTGTTGTATCCTCAGTTGTGGCGTTTAACGATGTCCGACGCGATTTGTAATTAAGTGAATGTGTTACACGAAAAGTTTGGCAAAAAAATTGGAAATTTTTCATTCGCGCTTGGTGTAATTTGGCTGAACTAGGGTGACCATATGCAATTTTCCCAAAGGAGGGCAGTTTCTCCAAATCGTGCCAAAAAGGAGGACATTTGGTTGGAAAAGGAGGACATAGAAAGAAAATAGCAAACACAAATCTTCCTGTATTTGATATTGAATTGACTGATTTTTTGGGATGTCGAGTCATATGTCGACATACAAGCTTATTCTCGAGCTTATTAAAATTGAAAAAAAAAAAAAATTGAGAGAACGAACTCACCATCTTATAGTGAATTTCAATTGAACAAGCTTCAACAAATTTAAAAAATGGTGAGTAAACTAGCATTTGGGGCAGCATTCCACAGAATTTTAGCAAGAAAAACTGACATGTGATTAATTTTGTATGACTTAACTATCGCATGCAATTTGAAACGATAAGCAATAAACAAGGCACCTAGTCGACCTGCGGAGATGATTTCTTGAATACCAATAAGTTCATGGCATATGAATGGATCTAGACACGGCTTACGCAGTTTACTGTATGTCCACAAGGCTTTCAAGTGTTGTTTGTAGAAATTCAAAAATGTTTTCAGAGTGGTTACAACTACGGAGACTTTCATGGCGACTTTTAAACTTGGTGGGTTTTATTTTCTCTCCTTAGCTTAAAACTAATATTCAATATTCTGTATGTAAATACATTGAGCTTCCAAATACAATTCACCTTGAAAGGAAAATGGGCATTTAACTTTGATTCACTTTTAAAATACATTGGCATTTTCATTCCTAGCACATTACTCACAATTTTGGGAAAATATCCTTCAAATGTTTAAAAACATTATTTATTCTAATTAATTCATCTAATGTTTGTTATTTTCATTGATTGAATCAAAAACTAGATGGCAATGTTCCAAGTTGGAAAGCAATAAAACGCAAATGTATATCTACAACCGTACTGTTGTATTATGATTCCAGTTGAAAATCGAATTTCGAATTAGCGAAAACCGATTTTATTCGCGTTCAACTTATAGCGCATCATTGCGCAACTGTTGCACATTGTTCGCAACCAGATGCGCTATACAGCGCACTAGATGCGCAGTAATAAAACTTGCGACTAATAGGAGAAAAAGTGATTGAGTTCAAAAATTCGGTTTTGAGCTGCACATAACAAGAAAAAACTCTTCGGAAATTAATGTCTAGCTTTGATAATTGTTACCTCAAAATATAAAAAAGGAGGACATTTCAGGGCAAAAGGAGGACATCCGATTTTTATCGAAAAAGGAGGACATGTCCTCCTTTAGGATACCATACGGTCACCCTAGGCTGAACCCCGACTAAATAAAACTTCTGATGAATCTGTAACGCTTGAATGGTCATATTCATATAACAAGGCAAATGTCTAGGCGAGTATCAACAAGCGAGGAAAACCGAATTCGGCGGCCAATCTGATGGATCTTTGGATTTTCGAGGGTTGATTAGGGTTGCTCTCGTCAAATAGGCGCGATTGTACCAAGCCGGAAGAAATGCGCTGGATTCCCATAAGTATGTGCCAAACATCGCATCATTCAGTTTTAGTTAGGAGGAAAGTTCGGTTCGGGAGTTAAAATTTAATTCTACGTTGACAATATTGAAAATAAATTATCGCCGGACAGGACAACATCTACGAAGTCAACTAGTATAAAGTATAAGTACATTAGCATAAACTGTAAATAGATAAGCTGGGGGAAGTGGAAAAGGAAAAATCGATAGTGCTTGTTTGAATTAGTGTAAAACCAGTTCAAATGTTCTAAATGTGTTCAATCAAAATGGGCTATCAAAAACAGTCAATTTTTCACCAACTGTGCGGTAATTCATACCATTTTGGTCTCCTGAAATTTATGGAAACAGATTTTAAAATTAGGAGTTGTTTTTCCACTTACCCTAGTGGGATGGGGTAAGTGGAAAACCCATTTTACCTTGACCTTTAATAGTGATGAGTAGTTACATATAACTAAAATCAACACGATAATTGCTCTGAGTATCTTTTGTGGAATAATTTCATTACTTTAACGGAATAGATCCTCAAGGAATTCTCGTAATAGCTAGGGGAGGGCTGGTTTTGCCTTCTCGAACACTAAGTGTACGTAAAATCTATATGTTCGCCCTAAAGATGAACTTTTCAAAGGAAAAATGGGACTTACAGGGTTATAAACTAATCAACTTAGTTTAACGAATTGAGATGATGTCTGTATGTGCGTATTTGTATGTATGTGTGTGCGCAAAGCACGTACCAAATTATCAGCTATTCTTAAGCACTTGTCATTAACCAATTTGTTCGCAAAAAAATTGCATTCAACGGTGATACTTGATATGAATAAAAATCAATGTGAATTATAGAATATATTTACCTATCAGTGCCATTTTTAACTTTCTTATACATTTTTTTCATATTTGAAACATGTGAAAGCCATCAATACCGATAGGTGGATTAATCAGGCATTTTCTCATTTATATGAGTCCAACCACCACTGGAATCACAATGATAACAAAGAAGGAACATATTAAGATTCACAGCTATCGAAATAAACCCTGGAGAGAAGAAACAAATTGCGTAATTAGAACATTATCCACTTCCCCCGCAGTGTTCGATACCTGGGGTAAGTGTAAAATCTTTGAATTACTTGCTTTCATGGTACAAACCACTACCAATTGAATGGGATTAGTTTAATTGTATTATAATTGTCACCTGTGATATAAATTCACTTGAAAAAAGAACAATTGGTGCAAATAAGAATTGATTTTATGAATGCAAAAATCAACTTTTCGCGAAACCTAAAATAACAGTTTTAGCGTTAACCGTGCTAGTGTATGTATTATACAAATTTCAACATAGTATTAGTGTGAGCATCAAAGTATATTCTTGCATAATGTTATGATGTGGTAAAAACTGTAAAGTATGTACAATTCCAATTTTTTGAGTCGATTTTTACACTTACCCCCTTTTTCCACTTCCCCAGTGTACCTTACAAAAAAAAATGCTTATTCAAATATTCTATGCGACAAAATCGGAAGACAACCCAACCCACAACAGTATTCAAAATCCGTACGACCACAACAGATTGATTTGATTGCAAAAAAGAAAACAATTTTCCATCCGATTCCTTCTACTTGCAACACTCAATCATCAATTCAGTTCATCGCAGCAGATGAACTAGTTTGTTCAACTAACCAACTTACACCCGTCAATACACGCCAGTCTCCTTCGAAGCCATCCTCAAATAGTTCCACTGAACGTGGCTCTTTTTTGCGCCAAAACCAGACGACGACCAGCAAACCGAAGCCATGCAGCCACCACCACCACCGGTCCAGTTAGGGCAGGGAATTAAAAGACGTCACCTCGGGTGAAACCACGCTTCACCGGATCACTCCCATCGTTGATGTTGTTGTTGCCGTTGTCATCGTCGCCGTCGACCCAGCAGTTGGACGACCAGAAGCGGACAGCAGCGGCGGCGGAGAAATGGGGCAAGTTCAAAGCCTGGGCGATGGCGGCGGTCTGGATATTGGTTTGGTAGGAGGCTGTCGTGCTTCTTCTGCAGCAGAAAAAGCCAAGCGAACGGCGACCGTTCCTAGACGTTATGTTGCAAACAAAAAATAGGGCTACACACGATATTGGTTCTGCATCCACTAAGGAGCAGGGCAGGCCTAACGCCAAGCCAATAAAATACTTAATTTGAAACTTCTCGCGACTACGAAAGTAGTCACAAACTAATAATTGAGATCTTTGCAAATTGTAATTATTTATTTGAAAAGCATTGAGAATCATGCCAGCAGGTAAATGTTCTGCTGGAACGGTGTTTGAACTCAATTTGAATACTTAATATGACAATCAAAACCTAACCCATACTAATTCGGATTTAAAAAAAACAGATTAATCCACCTAGTGGTGATGATGCCTTTCTCGTGCATTATCAAATATATTGAAAAAATCACATAAGATAGGTCAAAAAAGTTCTTCAAGGGAATAGATCACATTTTTCGATTATTTTGCATTTTTTTGCATTGATTAACATGCATTGCCACTATTATTGAAAAAAAAATGGTGACGCACTATGAGACTCCTGTCTCAACCCAAGCAGATCAATCGCTCTTTGCTGAAGCAGCACACGCACAACCCTACCGAAGTAGGTACACTCCCAAGCCAGTTGGTACTCCCTGGACTCCTGTGCGCTTTGAGAGGCACACGGTCGCTTTGATAGAGCCTGCTTGCGGACACATGTAGCTTTTTTGTAGAGGTTTAACAGAGTCCTCTGCCAAACCCCACCACCACGTCCTAAGTAGGCCCCCTAACTCGCAAAGGCCGTGGGGTGGGGTCGTAATGCCCCTGGACATAGTCCTTGCTGCCGCCGAAAACAATGAGTTTAGCATACCCATTCGTTGACCGATTTTGGTGAAATTTTGTCTAGAGCATCAGGGCGTCCTAAGGGGGCGGCCCATGAAAAACATTGAAACAAGCGTCTAAGACTTGTTTAGTAGATTCCATTTAATTCCACTACGTTTTGTTATCTTTGCAGATACGTATTTCGACCTCAACTGTGAGGCCGTCTTCAGTACTAAACTCGTCTTAGACGGTTGAATACATTCCACTAAAAAGAGCTTAAAATATTTTTTATGAGGTTTTTCCGTACCTTACGCATAACCCATAAAAATGGTGAAAAATTCATGAAATTTTAAATTTGTTCGTATACTCAGTTTACAGGAAAGGCACTGCCGTGCGGTAAGATGCATGGCCACTCAGCAAATAGACCATGCTGACTGCTGAGGGTTGCTGGGTTCGATGCTCGCTTCTGTCTAGCAAATTCTCGGGTTGGAAATTTTCTCGACTTCCCCTGGGCATTGCTATTCATGATTAACAATACAATCTGTAATGAACTGTGCTAATTTAAAAAGCTTGGTATTCTATGTTTTTTTTCATGAGTGAGCCGGTCCTGATCGCCGAGCAAAGTAATGCGATTAATTCACTTGTATTCTTAAAAGGTTTTGCATTGAGCCGATACAACTTGAGTACAACACTTGCTACGAGACATGCAAACCATCATCTGCAAGCTGGATGCTGGATGCTAGCATGGATTAAACGTTCAAGATGTCGACTTGTGCTGTCTGAACTCTTTCCTGCTCTCCTGATTCTCCTTACGTCTCCGGCGACGTTGTTTGGCCACGATGATAGAAAACAGGTTTGTTTTTTCGGACGGTTAACAGCACGTTCCATAGCAGTCATGAATGCGCTGGTCGTTGGGCCTCTCCCTCCATGGTTCAACAATCGACACAGAACAGTCCTACAGGGATACTGACCGCCGCTTTCCGTTTACTCTTGATTTTATTTTTTTTCTGTTCTCCACTCACTTTGCAGCCCATCGCCATCGTTCCATCCGATGACGACCGATGACCGAGGTTGCGCTTATCTTGGCATTTTTTCATGCTACTTGCCACTTCTGTTTTTCTCTCAAAGCCATAAAACGTAACCTGATTTAACTGACGTGTTTTTAGGAGAATGTTGATAGTGCGGGTCAATAAATTGTTTCAATTAGGATGTCTCGCAAATTTTAACCCATGATATTGGACTTTCCCATTCACCGATGATTCAACTTCAATTACCTTATAAAATCATCGGAATGTCCCCAGTACAAAACGTGATTGAAAATTTAATTCAAATGATGTGCCTCCATTGTTCAAATATTCACTGTATGAAAATGAGCTTCTTGTGGTCAATTTCAAATTGGTAGGTAATCCCCATACGCGCAGAAACTTGCATGCATGACAAACGGAACGCTGGCGCATGAGATGAGTCATTCAAAAGACATCACACACTCTTTTTTGATCTTTTGCTCGCTTGGTTCACCATCAATCACATACCCACCAGCTACATTTATGAACGCGAAGCAGCTCGGAATTCAAAGGAAGCATAGTAAAAAGGCAAGTTTCCATAATATTTACAGCTTTCGCCTTTGCCTCTACCATAATTTAAGAAAGAGACATCTGGTGTAAACGACGGTAATCATAAAATGCGAAAAGCTTTGACTAACCATACGCGTTTCGATGAGTTGAAGGTGAACGAAAATGTCAGTGTCAGAGAAGGTGAGCTTTTTGTATGTAAGTGATGATGATGATGATGGTCCCGCCACATACCAGGGATGCCAGATATACAGACATGTCTTAAAAAAACACCAGCGCCTCCTAAAGGCCGTCATGATATATCATATTAACACTTAATTAACAATGTAAACATAAAAATTTAAAATTGAAGTTGGAGGGCCAAGCCGGCCGAGCACTGTACATGTAGAAAAATAATAATTGTAGAACAGAAAATGATTAAATAAAGAAGAATTTTACTACTTACTACTACAGACATGTCTGTATTTATACACGGTTAGATGACTTTACCCATTAATGGGTACTAATGTGTAGTGGCGCTTTTTCAAGAAAATGGGTGAATTTTTCACGGTGGGAATAATATCAACAATAACATAGTACCCATTAATGGGTAAAGTCATCTAACCGTGTACAGACTTTTGGTCTTGCATACAGACATCATGCAAATTACAGACATTATACAGACTTTTGATTGTTGATTGATGTTACAGACTTTTACAGACATTTGTTATCTTTGAAGAAAAACCAAAGCAGAAAAAATCATGAAATCCTGAGAATCTCCGATGATGATTCCAGTATAAATTAAATCCTAAGGTTGCTTCTGAAAACTTTACGTAGGGAATCCTGAGAGAACAACACCAAAGAAAATGGAATCAATTTTTCTGAGGACCCCGGAATTTTAGTTCGGAATTCTTGAAGTAAGCCTGGAATATGCTTAACTGTATATTCTTTAGAATAATTGTACAAACTACATAAAGATTTTAAAAGTAATTCGAAGGTGAACTTGGACACTTGAATGGAAGAACTTGATTTTACAACCATCCGCTGACAAAATGCACCTCAGAGTTGCTAACGCCACATACATTGCAGATAGTACAGAAAGAGCTCCTGCCGAAATTATTCAAGGGCCGCCTGTGTCCGATTCGGAGCCGGGAGATTATTTGCAGTTCTTTTAAATAGGGAACATATTGCTTTTCTCACCGAAGAATAGACTATCCTGCAAATTTATCGAAGTACCAAAACAAATGCTCACACGTCCAATTGTATAGAAATTAGCGAAAGCACAATCCAAAACATCATTCTTGCACCTTTTCTCACACCCCAAAAAGCTCTTTCTTGCAGTGGAGACGTCATCCATATATAGAGAAACTGGTGGGAACATATTTTGGTGGGACAATATTTTTTGCATGGGAGTCGAACATGGCGCAAAATTCGCAATATGTCCACGCCGATGTGGTCCCTTTAATTTTTCGGAGGTAAAGGATGTAATTGTCCAGTTTTTCCCAGTTTTCTCAAATGATTTTCTTCATGCTGGTTTTGACATCACCAAACGGGACGGATGTCGTGAAATGTTGGCCCTGATGTCCGACTTCGGCAAGGAGATCCGCCTTGTTGTTGCCAGGCACTCCGCAGTGCCCCAGGATCCAAGGGAAGGTTGGTTCGAGAGCATGTTCGCTAAGATGCTTTGGATCCTGTTGTGCGTAGGCTTATCACTCTGGAATGTGGAGATGGCGCTGGCAGAGACTAAAAGTACGAGGATGGGTTCCCTTGTCGGGTAGAATACGGCACCGTGGCTGCTTCAGCCAAAAAATGCAGCACATATCTGAGAGGCGGTCCGAAATAGTGAAACCGGTCCCCGTGACCCAAATGACGACTTCACCTATCTGTAAAACTGTGTTTATAGTTGTGGAAATATCTGTGGCTCAACCACCGACTTTCTAAGAGCCACGGAATTGCGGCAGATGGCCGCCACCGCACGGTGGCAAGAAGGCAGAATGCCAGCCTTGGCACAGGCAGACTCGGCTGGTGTTGCGAGTAACAATTCTGAGGCGGCTCGAGCGAAGGTATTGAAGGACCTCCTGTTGTTGGTTCGATGAGGATGAGGCAAGGTTCGAACCACGTTGTCTCTGGTCCGACAATTTACTTTGAGTTCGCGGAAGTGCGAAAGGAACGAGAGTCTCCGATCAATGGAGACTCCGAGAACTTCCACAATCTTTTTGTTGGAGATGGGTTAGTCACCCAACCAGCGGAATGAGGACGTGTCCTCGAACGCATTTGCTGGTTGTCAGAGTCTACCAAGTTCCGGACAAAAGCAAGGAGGTTGCCGAAGAATCCCTATTCTTGCCACTGTTAGAAGTCCTGATGAAGGCCTTGGAAATGTTCTAGATCCGCGTGCAAGCCGTCGTTGTGAAGTACATCTTCCAGATATGCGAAGTATGTGCCCGTGCCGTATTTCGGGCGGAATGCTTGTTAGCGAAAGCCGAATCTATTATCGACTTCTAATTTACAGATTTTGGCGGAGTTGGGAAAGTTTTTGATGATGAAATAACCAACCATATCGAGACCTGATGATTTTCCAGTACTCATTGAGAGAGCGAAAGCAGCTCTTAGGCGGAAAACGCAGAATTGAAATAGGCGTTTTGTGAATCCGGGGGGACTCTTCAGATGTAGAGTGTGCGTTGAATCTCAGCTGGATAATCGCTAACGGAAACTAAATGAATTACAATTATTTTTATTATACATTATTGATTATTTCATGGAACGAGAACTTATTTCGAATTTCAGATTATTGAAGCCTTGATATTCAATAATATCAAAAATGATATGGTTTTGAGTAATTTTCTATTTCCAGTATACCTCTGAAGCCCCATACAGACAAATACAGACATTTTACTGAGATTAACACAGACATTTAAAAATTGTATCTGGCATCCCTGACCCCTACAAAGCTTTGAGCTAGACGATTTATCTTTAAGATAATTAACTGAATTAGATATGTAATTCCAATTTAATCAGCTTTGCAAAAAAAAAAAACGATCTGATTACCATCACAGATATGGGTTATTGCACGGCGTTTTGGCACCAGACGCGAAACTGCAAATAACCGGGCAGATCCAGTTTATGTAGAAAATGTGGCGAAGAAGGACACGTTGTTAGGGGCCATCCAGAAACCACGTGGTCATATTTTTGAAGATTTTCAACCCCCCTCCCCCCATGTGGCTTATCGTGGTCATTTGGCAGACCCCCCCTCCTCCCCCTATGACCACGTGGTTTTTTTCAAGCACAAAAATTAAAAAAAAAACTTATGTAACTAAAACATATGCAGAGATGCATCCTGAGCAGAACATGAGCCAAGAGCGCGCCTTGGTGTTCTAAGTTTTGAACTCTGAACACAGTTCAGTGTGCACTGGGTTGGTACGCAAGCAAAACGATCATGGTAACTAAGATTCCTTAGATTTGGAACTATGCAAAAACATACGAGCATGCTTGATTACTATCCGTTAGATGCCCACGTGTTCCATTACTAGCCGAAAAATGAGTAGCATGCCGTCGCTTGAGTTTGTTTTCCTAGGATACAAGTTGCTAAGTTAGGTCAGTGCTCTTGAACAGTGTGCAGTGTTCAGAACATTTTGAACATGAACACGCGTTCTCGTGTTCAGATGCATCTCTGCATATGGCTAATCCGATCAATTTTGAAGATGGACAATTTCAATTGATTCAAAATCAAACTAAACTGATGTTATCATGTTATAATGTTTATCAGGTATTAGGATATCTAGAACTCGCACACCTTCAATGCATCAGCAGGATACAAAAAAATGTGGACTCGCGAATATCTCTATATCCCTATATATTTTATTTTTATTTTTTGTTAGTGTTTTTTTTTAATAACTATAAAGTTCATCACTGAATATCCCTATAGATTCCTTAGAGTATTTGGGACCTTCCATAGCTCTGGAGCTACTGGAAATTCTTAAGATATTAACCTCAGCGAAGCATCTGAACTGAACTGCTACAACGAAAAGTTTATCAGAGAATCACAAAGTTAATATGTAATCTTAGAGATGCAAATAAAACCTCCTACTGTTGTTTCTTTTCAGTAGCATTCCTGTGAAAATTTCAGTATTGTTTTCAGAATCATCAATATTAGAAATAAATAATTATAAAATATTTTTTTTAATTGTTCATTGCTAATATTGATTTTTTCATGAAAATTTTGTATTTTTTCGTTGAACATTTTGATTTCGTTATGGAAAATTCTTATTTCATAATTGCAATTTTTGCTTTTTCAAGTGCTAATTTATTATTGTTGTGTGTATTATTGTTCTTTATTGGCAATTTCCTATTTTATTATGGAAAATTTCTATTTTTTTCTCTACTAAAGAGATTTTCAATCCAGAGCTGGCTCTCTCAAAATTTCAAATTCTTCATTAAAATTTTATTTTGATATCGACTCGTGGAAGCCAATGATGCCATACTAAAAATATTTTCTCGTTCACTCTGATGGTTCTTTCGAATAATTTCCCAAGGAACTTCTATTCCACATCTCGAATATGCTTCAGTCAATGTTCCTTTCATAAGCGACTCATAGAGGAATGAATGTATTATAGATCAATTATTATTTTGGAGTTCGGATCATTCGATTTATCAAATAATTATTCGATATTAATTAACCAACTTATGAATCATGTATGATATAATATCCCAGTAGGTCCATTGGGTATGACTTCAATTATTATTTATACAAGCTACTACAGACTTTTTAGGTTATACAAAACGTCGTGGAAGTCGTAATGTTTGAACTACTTGATCATTCAAGTCCGTGAACCCAGTGCTTCTAAGGCCCTACAAAAACAGTTTGCGAACGAACCTCATAGTCATTGTGCAACTTGATGTTGACTCAAGATAATTTTGGGTACCTTGTCTCTTGGATCTCATGTTAATGGAAATTAGGATCATAAGCTTATTTCATCGGATTGGGTATATACCGATGATGAGTACATTGCAAATGTCTTGATTGATCTGTTAGATTCGTGGGCTGAACTTTGACTTACCTTTACTTTACTTTGAACTTTGAAGTACCTTCAGCATCTTCTATTCCTGAATATTAATCACTGGCTTAACGTTCAGGATGAGCCATCTTATCTGACCATCTTTTCAGAATGATTCAAACATTTAAACTTTATTCACATGCTCTTAGAATCGAAATCTTCCCAAGGTTTCGGATATCTGAGTTTCCATGGTCAGTCAAATTTGAGCTCCCATATTTTTTCTGTCAAGCCAATATCTAGATGAACAATTTTACTGAAGAAAATGGTAGCCTAGCTCTCTTTTGTGATTTTATAGACAATCTAAAACGCTGGGCATGTATGATCCATCATTCCTGAAAGGGTTGAGATTTGTTTTGGAATTCAATTTCAATCGTTATTATAACATTATTTTTTAATCTATATTGTTTTAGGGATTGGAGTGTTTTTTTCTAGAACATTGCCACTTTTTTTCATATCGCAGGAATCTCCATAGTTCTAAGACCCTTTTATGAATTTAAAAAGCATTTTATTTAGAATTTCATGTTGATTTTTTAAATGCAAGCTTCTATATGTCATAACCTTTTTCATGCGCACTACTTGAATTTTGTGCATTTAGAACATTTAGGTGCATTATTATTTTTTTCCTCCTTAGCCGTGCGGTAATACGCGCGGCTACAAAGCAAGACCATGCTGAGGGTGGCTGGGTTCGATTCCCGGTGCCGGTCTTGGCAATTTTCGGATTGGAAATTGTCTCGACTTCCCTGCGCATAAAAGTATCATCGTGTTAGCCTCATGATATACGAATGCATAAATGGTAACCTGGCTAAGAAAAATCGCAGTTAATAACTGGAAGTGCTTAATGAACACTAAGCTGCGAGGCGGCTCTGTCCCAGTGGGGGATGTAATGCCAATAAGAAGAAGATTAATTTTTCGACCATTAATTATTCAATATCATTAAAACTAGGCTTCTTAAGCCTAAATTATTGCCTACATTTATTGCCTATATTTATTACGAAATGCATATTTACGATGAAAATTCCAATAAACATCAAATTCCGAAGAATTTCCAGTATAAATTAGAAAAAAAAATCCAGCTTACTTTTTTTACAGAATCTCTAAAGATTTTTTTCAAAATCCTGGGCAACTTTAATGAATCTTCAAAGGAAATTCTTCTAAATTTCCAATGGATTTTTTTTTGTTTTCCAGAAGAAATTCTTGGAAATTATTAGCAGTTGTTTTTTTTTAATTTCCAAAAGAAATTACTCGGAATATGCCAAAATATTTCCGATGGAAATTCCTAAGATTTTCCAGTAGAAAATCGAGAAAAAAAATCATCTGAAACACCAATAATGAATTTTCCGAGGAAATTCCGATGTTTTTACAATTGGAAAAAACGAAAAAAATGTACTTTTGTAGTACTTGTAAAGGATGTACTTTTGAAGCATTTCCAGTACGAGTTCCTTAAAAAATTAAATCAAAATTTTGAAGATTTTCTGATGTGAAAATTCCTTAAACTTTCTAAATCATTTCCTGTGCATCTTTGCATGGTAAAGATGTAAAGCAATGTTTAGCTGAACCTACAAATAAACCTGAATGACTTCCCGAAGAAGAATGAATTCCCGATGAAATTTTGCAAGAATTTATGGTGCAAATTCAAAAAACATGAACCTTGAGAATTTTATAGATTTATTCTTTAAAAATCCAAAGAATTTTTTGAAGATAATCCATAGGAAGTTCTAAATAATTCCTCGAATAAAAAAATACTTGGAAAATTAAAAAAAAATGTGATAGAATTCACAAAGAGCGTAAAAAAGTATTCCGAAAAATTTCATTTCAAACTTCCGAAATTAAAAAAAATAAACGGAAATATCAAAGTGTTTCACGTGGCATTGGCTCCATATTCCAACTGGAAGTTGGTCTGCTTTTCAACTTAGTATATTCTATTAAATAGCATTTCCTCAGTTATAAATTAAAGGTTTTATATGCCAGCCATTGCACGATTATATATATTGTGTAGCAAGTACGATGAATACACTATACCTAGGGTGTCGAGAATGTTTCCCACCCGAAAACATCCAAGACAGGAACGAGAATCGAACTCGTCATCTCCGGATTGGCAATCCTCGCAAGGCTAACTGGAGACTGAACATTTTGAAGTACACTCCTTAAAATGTTCGAAAAACTACTTTTGTAAATGAAGAAGAATTTCTGGTGAAGATTCGGAAGAACTTGTTGAAGAAATTAATTAGAATTATTCGAAATTTACACTGGAGACGTTTTGTTTTTTCTTTCATTATTAATTTGTAGCAAAATTTCCAGGCAATTTTTTTCAGAGAGAATTGTTCAAAAAAAATTCTGAATGCCAGCACTTTATCAGGATTGTATGAAGTAATGTCAAAGTTTTTACAGGAAATTTCTTTACTTGATTTTTCCTGAATATCCACAAGAAATTCTTTTGAATTTTTCTTCTTAAGATTTTTTCTTGGAATATTGTAAAAACGTAAACATTTTTCAAAATTGTAGCTGCAGTCCGCTGATGCAAAAGTGTCGGCGGCGTGATGCCAAAAACCATCTGCGGCGGAATTTTTTAAAAATATTTTTCTATTTTTCTTTTCCAATTTTTTTTTGTGGAAATGGAGACTGAATGGCAACCTGTTTTTTCGCTTATTTTTGTATGGATATAGGAGGCTAAGATTGTCAAATAATGCAGATATGCATCGGCGTTGCGACCGACGCTGCGTTATCGATTTTTCTCGATGCTAAGCATATGCGGTATTTCGAAAAATTTCGTTTCAGGTGGTTCGAAACGAAATTCCGCGGAATTTCGCGGAATTTGAGCATGGCGAAATCTGATTTCTTCATTTCGTTTCGTTTCGTAAAATTACAAAAATTTCGCTAGAAAAAAACAGCTCCTCACGAAATTTAACGGAATTCCGCGGAATTTCGAAACAAATTTAAACTTAAACCATACTTTATATTATCACAAATTTTGGCTGCGCCGCTGAACTAAATCATAAAACTATTTTCAAAACTTACTGTTATACATTTTTTTTTTCTATTAACGCTTACTTCTTCATTGGTTCTACATTCCAACTGGAACTTAATCTGCTTTTCAACTTAGTATTTTATTAGCACTTCCTCAGTTATTAATTGAAAACTTTTCTATGTCCGCCATTGCATGAGTATGTATCTTGTGTGGCAAGACAATGGATTCACTATGCCCTGGGTGTCGAGAAAATTTCCAAACCGAAAACATCTTTGACCAGACCGAGAATCGAGCTCGCCATCTCCGGATTGGCAATCCTACGCCTTTACTCGCATAGCTATTTGAGATGCTTACCACAAAACTCCGTTGTGAGTCAACAAATACGTATTTAGTTTTCTTCTATAAAAAGTCTTCAGTATTTTGTTAGAAATATCTAACAGAAAACGAAAAGTATCTTATAACCAAATATGAATCAGATCAGTATAACTTTGTCAAAGATACAAAATAGTGTCGTGGATTCCAAGGGCCCTTTTGAAGTCATTTTTCAGCGCCTCTTATTAATAACCTATTTCTTCGCTACCACTTCAGGCCTCAAACAAGGTTTAAGGACATGAGTAAGCACCGCTTGAGAGTTAAGAAGGCTCTAAGGGATAAATTGACTGTAAGCACATGACCGGCATCACTATTGGTCATAAATTGGAAACTCCGAAGCCAGTGATTTTTTTTTTATCCAGAGTAGATTACACCCAGTTCTTTTTTTACACAGTCGGTTTTTACTCGACTACGACCTTTAGCGTCAATAAAACTATGAGTTAACCCTATGAAAAAAATCACAAAAAATTGAAGAAAATTTAGGTAAAATTAAGTATTTAACGAAAATTGAAAAGAAAAATCAAATAATTTCTAAATTTTTATTTACTTACTAATATGAAACTGAACTGATTGATCAAATATGGTGGCCCAACATATGAAAAAATAGAAAATATTTTTTTATTTCTCGGAATATTGAAATGTTATGTTCTACAAAGTTGTAGCGCAGCTTATTTCAATCAATTTTGCTAAAGAAACTTTTCCTGTAGCTCTTAGTTGGCCGATTTAGAGCAATTTTATCTAATTGGATTAGGGTGTACCTCAGAAAAACAGTATTTTTAATCTACTTTTTTGTTTTGGATTTCTCGTTAAGTTGGCTGATTTAGAGCAATTTTACTTAATTGGATTAGGGTGTACCTCACAAAACAGTATTTTTGATTTATTTTTTTGTTTTAGATTTTTCGAAAAAGTCGTCTTCATGTGACTTTCAGAGCTCAAAAAATGCAACTTTTGAGGGGTAAATATGCTCAATATCGTTTTCCGATCAAAAGTTATGATCGTTTTTCTGTCAAAATTACATTTTTTCATAAGTTGATATCTCCGGTTAGGGCAGACCAAAAAATATATTTACACGGCATTTGAAAGAGAAATTCATATTCCTTATTATGTCAAAAATATGGGATATGTTATTGTTTTATCTAAAGTTTTACTAATTTTACTTAAATCATGTATTTTAAAATAAATTGATATAACTCTTCAACGGAAGAAGATACAGACGATATTCTTATAGCAAAATACGCGTTTTTAAAAGCCGTTTTGGTCCGCCCTAACCGGAGATATCAACTTATGAAAAATATGTAATTTTGACAGAAAAACGATTATAACTTTTGATCGGAAAAAGATATTGAGCATATTTACCCCTCAATTAACCCCCCTGAAGACGACTTTTTCGAAAAATCTAAAACAAAAAAGTAGATCAAAAATACTGTTTTGTGAGGTACACCCTAATCCAATTAAGTAAAATTGCTCTAAATCACCCAACTTAAGAGCTACAGGAAAAGCTTCTTTGACAAAATTGATTGAATTAGCTGCGCTAGAACTTTGTAGAACATAACATGTCATTCCGAGAAATAAAAAAATATTCTTCATTTTTTTTTTATATGATGGGCCACCCTACTTTTGGTTGCACCATAATGATGACCTTACTATTTCGAACAACTGTGTAGAACAACAGTTTTTCTAAAAATATAGTTTTGGCGTGAAATGCATCTTTCCACGTAAATCTAATTCCTGGACCATAGTGCAATGATATATAAACGGGAACGAGGCAATTTATCACAGACTTCTTCTTCTCTTATTATAACCACAGACAAACATACGTAACACTAGAAAAAATTCTATCGACCATGACTTTAACGGCCAATTTGAATATGATTGATTGAGCGTTTCACAACTAGAGGCGCTAGCTTCGGAATCTTTCGAGTTTGACATTTCACTCTAGCGCCTTCTGGTGACAATGTCATACGAAATATTGTTTCGTGTAACATGCTCGCAAAATGGTGGTAGAGGAGTAGAGCGATGGATTTTTCAGAAAAATTTTCAAGCTGTTACGTCTGTTTGTCTGTGTTATAACTCTATTTACCGCAAAACAGTTATTTGACTCTGAAAAGTGAAATCGAAATTCTGTTCATAATATAAAACTAATTTAATAAAAATTCCGCGGAAAAAAATTAAATTTCGTTTCGTTTCGAAAAATTTCGAATTAAATGGACCCTGATTTCGTATCGTTTCGAAGACTCGAAAGTAAATCTATATTTCGTTTCGTTTCATTTCGAATCAACATAGACATTTTAAATTTCGTTTCGTTTCGTTTCGTTAAGAAAAAGTGTGTTATCGCATACCCTTACTCGATGCACACCCACGTCTTTTTAACGCTGAGTTGAAAAGACGCTACGTGGGCATCGACCCTTGAATGCGGTTTGCTTTTAATGATTAAATCATTGAATTTTAATGATTTGTATTTTTTTCACCGCTATTGTTATTCACCAAAAATTTTTCGTGTAAAAAAAAACACGTGGTTCGAGAGCAACACCCCCCTCCCCCCATGTGGCTTATCGTGGTCATTTTCCAAAACCCCCCTCCCCCCCATATGACCAGTTGGTTTCTGGACGGCCCCTTAGGGACTGTACGGAGCAACCAAAGTTGTCTGCTCTGCAATCCGAAGGTTGGAAACGACCATACTACGGGTGGCTTCCAGTGCCCTGCATACAAAAAGGCGATGGCGGGCCTGGATTAATGGAGATCATCCAGTTAAATCTAAATCATTGCGACACCGCACAGAAACTGTTGTGGCAGCCGTTGCTAGGCCATATTGAATCCCTTCAAATAACGGCAACTGGGTGGCGGATTCATCGGGGATTGCGGCTATCCAAGTGATGGGCAGAATCCCTATTCAAGAAGTGGTAGACAGCTTTAGCGAAGGTTTCGTTGTCGTCAAAATCAACGGGATCTTCGTGTGTAGCTGCTACGCATCCCCAAGGTGGACTTTAGAGTAGTATAACCGGATTCTGAATGCACTCACGGAGAAGCTTATTGGCCCAAAACCCGTAATCATCGAAGACGACTTCAATGCTTGAACAGTGAAATGGGGAAGCAGACTGACCAACGCCAGAGGTTACAGTTTGCTGGAGGCGCTTGTAAAGCTGGAAGTCAGACTGGTCAATGAAGGTACCGTTAGTATATTTCACAGAGACAGCAGGGAGTCCATCATTGACGTGACGTTTTGCAGCCCGTCGTTGGTGAGAAACATGAGCTGGAGAGTTTGTGAGGACTACACTAATAGCGATCACCAAGCGGCCCTGTATAGTGTTGGAACAATGCTATCGACGACTTGGAGAGGGATAACGACTACCGGGCAAAGATGGAAGACTTTGACAAGGAGCTTTTCATCGAAGCACTTTGAGTTGACAGCGGCGCAACCAATCTGGAAGCAGATTACCTGAGGGAAACATTAGCGAGGGCTTGCGATGCGTCGATGCCAAGGAAATTGGAACCATTGGACAGCCGACGCCCAAATTACTGGTGGAACGATTCTCTTGCCAAACTTCGTGATACCTGTCTCAGGGCCAGGAGACGGTTTCAGAGGGCAAGGTCTAAAACGGTAAGAGAAGATCGTAAGATAGTTTCCGGGAAGCTAGGGCGGCTTTCAAACAGGAGATAAAAGTCAGCAAGTCCAACTGCTTCAAGCAGTTGCGCCAAAAAGCTGTCGCTGATCCTTGGGGCAATGCTTGTCGCAATAACGAAGATCAGGGGTCCAGCCACGCCAGCGGAGATGTGTCCGTACAGAGTATACCGCGTTAGGCATAAGTACGTTAGGCATAAAGACTTTAGGCATAAGTACGATAGGCATAATGATCGTTAGGCATAACGGACGTTAGGCATAATGTACGTTAGGCATAAAATGACCCAAAGAACAGCCCATGACATAAAGAAGGCAAAATTATGCCAAACGTCCATTATGCCTAACGTACATTATGCCTAACGTCCGTTATGCCTAACGTCCATTATGCCTAACGTACTTATGCCTAACGTCCTTATGCCTAACGTCCTTATGCCTAACGTCGCGGACCCGTCCGGACAAGCTGAAAATCATCGTGGACGGTATTTTCCCGCAGCATGATTCTACGACGTGGCCGCCATCACCGTACGAAGATGAAGACCGCGTTACCATCGCAGGTATGCAATCCTCCAAAGACGAGCTGTCATAAGTGTCGAAAGGTTCTAAACGTGACACTAAAAACTGCGATACTGGCGTTTCCAGGTTTGTTCAGGATGATGCTGCAGAAATGCCTAGCAGATGGCTACGTTCCGGATAAGTGGAAGATCCAAAAACTGGTGTTGCTACCGAAACCAGGAAAACCGACGGGGAATTCAGCATCGTATAGGCCCATGTGCCTGTTGGATACACTGAAGCTGAAGGAAAGGATTATCCTTAATCGACTGACACAGTTCACGGAGGGCGAGATCGGCTTATCGCAGAAGCAGTTCGGATTCCGAAAAGGCAGATCGACGGTCGATGCAATTAAGGCGGTCGTAGAAGTTGTAGAGAAAGCATCCAAGAAAAAGAGGTGCGGTAATCGGTTCTGTGCCGTAGTATCGATTGACGTCAAAAACGCATTTAACAGTGCCAGCTGGGAGACCATCGCCGAAGCGTTCCATGGAATTGGCTATTTGTGTAGAACCCTTAAGAGCTACTTCCTAAACCGGATTCTGGTCTACGATACGAATTCAGGGCAGAAGTCGATTAGGGTTACGGCGGGTGCTCCGCAAGGCTCCATACTCGGTCCAATGCTGTGGAACGTTATGTACAACGGAGTGCTAAAGCTGAATTTGCCCAAAGGCGTGAAGATTTTCGGATTTGCGGATGATATCGTCCTAACGATAACCGGGGAATTGCTAGAAGAGGTAGAAATGCTGGTGGCGGAGACGACCGACGCAGTTGAATACTGGATGAATGGAGTCAAGCTGCAGCTTGCTCACCACAAAACAGAAGTGATGCTGGTTAGCAGCTGCCGAATCATCCAGCGAATGTAGATTATCGTCGGAGAGCACTACATACTGTCTGTGCGGGCTTTGAGGCATCTAGTAGTGATGATCGACGACCGGTTGGATTTCAACACCCATGTCGACTATTCCTGCGATAAGGTGGCTAAGATGGTCACTGCGCTTGCAAGGATCATGCCGAACGTCGGTGGACCGAAAGGCTGCAGTAGGTGTCTTCTGGCGAACGGGAGGAGTTGCGCTCAAGACGAAACGTAACCGGAGGAAGCTGAATAGCGTGTTTCGTCTAATGGCCATTCGAGTCGCGAGTGCGTACCGAACCATTTCATCGGAGATAATTTGCGTTATCGCAGGGATGATTACAATCCTGCATAACCCTACCAGAGAATATCGAGTGCTACCAACGGAGGGATACCAGAAATGTGAGGAAGGCGGTGAGACTGGACTCTATGGTGAAGTGGCAGCAGGAGTGTGACAATGCCGATAATGGAAGGAGGATCCATCGGCTCATCCCCAATGTGTCGACGTGGGTAAACAGGGAGCATGGAGAGGTGAACTTTCACCTCACTCAGTTCCTCTCCGGACACGGTTGTTTCCGCTAATATTTGTACCAGTGTGGCCATGCGCCGTCACCATTCGGCCCGGCGTGTATCAACGTAGAGGAGACTCCAGAGCAGAGCAATTCGGCTTTCGGAGAGGAAGGTCTACTCTGGGTGCCATTAAATCGGTGGTTGACACTGCAAAGGTCGCCATCGAATGCAAGCGGCGCGGTATACGTTACTGCGCAGTAATAACACTCGACGTGCGGAATGCATTCAACAGTGCGTGCTGGATGGAGATCGCGAACTCGTTGCTTCGGCTGGGAGTACCGGTAGGGCTGTATAAGATTCTGGGAAGCTACTTTCAGAATCGATTATTGATCTACGAGACAGACGAAGGCTTGGCTACCACCAACATCACGGCAGGTGTCCCACAGGGATCAATTTTGGGTCCATTGCTGTGGAACGTGATGTACGATGGCGTGCTGCGGTTGAAGCTCCCGCCAGGAGTCAAGTTAGTTGGATTCGCCGATGACGTAACCATGACCGTGTACGGAGAATCCGTCGAAGAGGTCGAATTGACTGCAGCCTATTCGATCAGCCTAGTGGAGGAATGGTTGCGCAGCAAGAAGCTACAGTTGGCGCATCATAAAACGGAGATGATAGTCGTTAACAATCGGAAATCGGTTCAGGAGGCGACAATTAGAGTCGGCGGCTGCGACATCACCTCCAAGAGATCTCTGAAACAATTGGGGGTGATGCTCGACGATAAGTTGAGCTTTAAAAGTCATGTCGACTACGCCTGCCAGCGCGCGTCGACAGCGATAGCGGCACTATCGAGGATGATGGCGAACAACTCTAGGGTGTGCTCCAGCAAGCGCAAGCTGCTGGCAAGCGTGGCGGTTTCAATACTACGATACGGAGGACCAGCTTGGGTGACCAGCATAGGCTAATGTGCCTGAGAGTTATCAGCGCATATCGCACCGTATCTCGCGAAGCGGCATGTGTACTCGCGGGCATGATGCCTATCAAACTGGTGGTAGAGGAAGACGAGGAGTGCTACGCCCTCAGGGGCACCGATAACGCTCGAAGGAATTTAAAGGCAGCAACGGTAGCCAAATGGCAGAGAGAGTGGGACAACTCGCCTAAGGGAAGGTGGACCCATCGCTTAGTCCCAAGCGTGTCGGCATGGATTAGCAGACCTCATGGGGAGCTTAACTTTGGCTTGACCCAGTTCTTAACAGGCCATGGATGCTTCAAGTGGTACCTACACAGGTTTGGTCACGCGGCTTCTCCCACCTGTCCGCAATGCCCAGACGTGACAGAAACGGCTGAACACATCCTGTTCACATGTCCTCGGTTCGAAACGGAGAGGAGTGCGATGTTGGGGGCATGCGGAACGGACACCAACACCGATAACATCGTCATAAAAATGTGCCAGAACCCAGAACAGTGGAGAGCGGTTGCAAGAGCGACGTCCAGGATAGCCGACATCCTGCAACGAAGTTGGCGCATAGAGCAGCAGCAGGCAGCCGTTACGGATAGCGGACCATGAGTCGTGGAAGTCGTGAATATATATGTCGATAATGGATGGGAACGACAGCGTCGCAACTGTATTCAGCTTGCGGCGAGCGCGTAGCCGCAGAACGTGGCGAAACGGCCGGGTTCGGAGGAGCTCCCGCTTTCGGGGAACTTCTCGTCGGAGTAGGTTAGATCCGCCGTCGGGGACTATCCGAGTCGTTCGCGATCGCGACCGAGGCGGGAGCTAAATGGCTCAATGAATAAGGTGAGAGCTGAATGGCTCAAGGCAAATGAAACTCGGTTATCGGAGTAGGCTTGGTCCACCGCCGGGGATCAGCTGAGTAGACCGTGGCGTGCGAATGTACCGGCTTCGGGTCGTCAGGGCACCATTGAACTGGAAGTTATCTCCACCGGAATCTTTGGATTGACCTCGGCACTCGCCCGGTCACCCGTTGAGACGGGTCGTCGGTTACAGGGAGCTTCCGACGTCGGGGAACTCCCTGTCGGAGTAGGATTGATCGGGGACTATCCGAGTAGTCCGCGACCAAGGTGAGAGCTAAATGGCTCATCGGTTAAGCAAGAAGCTGAAAGGCGCAGTTCATGGGAAATCGGTTAATCGGAGTAGGCTAGGTCCACCGCCGGGGACCAGTTGAGTAGATCGTGCCGCGTGAATGCACCTGCTTCGGGTCGTAGGGGCACCACTGAACCGGAAGCTATCTCCACCCGGAATCTTTGGCCTGACCTCGGCACTCGTCCGGTCACCCGTTGAAGTGAGAATGTGCGTAGGACTTGAGCGGATCTATGAACATGCATACCAGGTGAATGTGTAGTGTTGGTAATGTAACAGCCATCCGCGAATCCGGGTCGTCGGTATCGGGGACGCTTCCGCAGCCGGTGGAGTACCCGTCCGAGTAGGGTAGATACGCCGCAGTGCGAATATCTGAGTCGCTGGCGAGCACGTTGAGAGCTAAATGGCTCTAAAAATAAAAGGAAAGTAGATGCCTTGATGGATGGAACAATGAAAAAAAAAAGTAAAGGGCTTAAGGGCCCACGCTTTTGTGTGCTTGCTGGCACCAATAAGGGAGCCAAAGGGCTCAGACGTATGACAAAACATCGAAGAGAGGCACTGTGAAAGGTGTTGTTTTGGGAGGAGTACTTTTAGTACTGCTTTCCCCCACAGAAGTAATACTGAAAGGTAGAGCAGAGCACGTGTTATTCTAATGTCCGAGTTTCCTTTTTTCATTACCGGGTTCATAAAACTTACAGCATCTAGCAATGTCAAACTATTAACGACACTAACTCCTGCACTTCATTACTCGTTGACCCCGATGAAGGGTTCAAAGACTTTCATCATAAGCCCGAGAAGTTTTGCAAGACTAACTAGGATTTTTTTTGTTCTTTACAAGATTATCATCTACTTTCTTTTTTTGTTTTAGCATACCATTCTACTCAACGGAACCTGACAACCTTTGCAATACGCGCAAGTTGCTCAAGTTCACTAATCAAATGGAAGGAACAAATATGAAAAATGTTTGAATAGAAATTGACGTGATTTCATTGATAAAAGTCGTGAATGGACTGGTCAACAACGGAGGCAATAGCAAGCTAACATCTCGACGTTGGACTGTGGAAACCTCAAAGGGTGTTTTGTTTTAGCCATAGCCTTTGGTTTATGTGCATTGCCCCAATACACCGTCATAGCTGGATCAATTATACTCGTTTAAGAAACGATCCATGGTAACTACCACGGATCGGTTTGCCATCTAAGTGCTCCAACAGATAAACGTTGGTTCCAATGGCTTCTCGCACTCGGACTTTGGCAAATTTATTACCAAACTTTCCGACGTAATTTTTACCCTTGTCCGACAGATGTATTTCTTTTTTATAAACTATGTCCCCTTTGTGAAACTGTTGGTCCGTATTAGCGCGAAGATTATAGGATCTACTGTACTTTTGGTACGCTTTCATAAGATTTTCTCGGACCAATTGGAAAAGATGGTCCATTTCGTGACTACGTCTCTCCGGGTTATCGGTTAAACTACTGTCCACACGACGCAGATGTTCATGTTCTTCTCCGGTGCTGACCATGTTCCTCCCGAATGTTATGAAGTACGGGGAGAACCCAGTGCTGTCATGCACGCTGGTGCGGATTGCTCGTGCTATCATGTGGACTGATTCATCCCTTTCCCGGTGGTCGAGCTTTCGGTTTAAAGAACAACGAATCGCCGTTACAATAACACGATTTACCCTTTCTGTAGGGTTCGGGCTGGGGTGGTACACGGGCAAGTTCCAGTGCGTCACTGAATATTTCTTGAGCAGCTTTTGAAATTTCTCAGATTTAAAAACTTGTGCGTTGTCTGTAATACATGCTGCAGGAGCGCCGAACAAGTTGAAGACTAAATTCTCGACAAAGGAACAAACTGCTGGGGCGGTGGCGGTTCGAAGACATTGAACAAGCACAAATTTTGAGAAATAGTCAGAGACTACTAGAATCCACATATTTCCACTCTTGGTCCTTGGGTACGGCCCCAGGAAATCCATTGAGATGAGTTCCCACGGTCTGCCACAAGATTTCGGTTTTCCCACCATCGGCGTCAGGTTCACATTAGGAACTTTTCATTCCCTACATATCTCACAGCTAGCACAAAACCTCTTGATCTCTGTCGCCATTCGCGGCCAGTAGAATCTTTCGCGAGTTTTGGCGAGTGTCTTAACGGCTCCCAAGTGAGCTTCCTCGTGAATGGATCGTATGATTGCTTTTCTCTCTGCCATTGGCACGACGTATTTCCACCGGAATCCTGGGTCCTCAAGTAGGGTGGAGTTGGTGATAAATTTGTACAATTTCCCTGCCGATATCTTGAAGTCGGAATACCGTTCCGGGTCATTTTCAACCATTCGTTTGAGCTGTACTATATACGGATCAGGCAAGTCAACGTCTAGAGTACAAACGGCTCTGGATAGCGCATCCGCCGGTATGTTTTCACTACCCTTCCGGTACTGGAGAATCAGGTCATACTTCGCCAGTTTTAGCGCCTATCGAGCTATACGCGGGGACTTGCTCTCTATTGACATGGTCCGCAGGAATGTCAGACTCATGGCGTCTGTCTGAACGATGAACGCTTTTCCTTCTACAAAATGCTTAAAATTTTCGATGCTTAAGAGGACAGCTAAGCATTCGCGTTCGGTGGCACTGTAGCGTTTCTGCGTAGCGGATAGTTTTTTGGAGAAGTAAGCGATCGGTCTTCTTACTCCCTCCAACACCTGAGTCAGGACCGAGCCGATAGCTAAGTCAGAGCTATCTGTTTCAATCACAAACGGTCTCTCAAAATCTGGGTTCGCCAGCACAGGAGCCGTCACTAACGCTTCCTTCAATTGAGTCAGAGCGATATCGGCTTCTTCGGTCCAGGTGAACTTTCGGCGGTCCTTGCGCAGCAAGTTGGTAATAGGAGTGGTGATCTGAGAATATCTAGGGATGAACTTCTGGTAAAAACCAACAAGTCCCAGAAGCCTTCTTATATCCTTCACGGTTTTTGGCACCGGGTAATCCAGGATTGGTTGGATCTTGGACACATCCATGGTGAGTCCCTCTGGGGACAATACATAACCTAAATACCTTATCCTCGACTGACAGAACTTACTTTTTTGTAAGTTTATAGTGAGTCCTGCAGCTCGCAATCGTCGTCCTACTAATTCGATCAATTTTAAATGCTCCTCGAAACTATTTGAGATGATAATAATGTCATCGAGGTACACATATACGTGCGGCTCCAAATCGTGCCCGAGAACTCGTGACATTAATCGTGCCATCGTGGCTGGCGCGTTGATTAACCCAAAAGGCATCACGACGAACCGGAATAGCCCCTTATTGGTCCGGAAAGCTGTTTGATCCTTCGCTGCCTGGTCCAAAGGTAGTTGGTAGTATGATTCCGACAGATCGATAACGGTGAAGTAGCTCGATTTTGGAATCCTTTGGAGAATCCCCATCATATTGGGAAATTGGAATTCGTCTTTTTTGGTGCACTGATTCAACCGACGTGAATCAAGACAAATTCTCCATTTACCACTAGCTTTTTTAATCGGAAGCAAAGGGTTTAGGAAATCTACTGCTCCCGGACATTCTTCAATCACTCCGAGTTTGCTCATTCTGTCCACCTCCTCATCAATCACCTTCTCTATGGTCGGTGACCATCGGTAGTATGCGATCCGTTTTGGCCGAGCTCCTGCGATAAGATCGATGCTGTGTGTAATCATACTAGTTCTTCCTAGACTACCTTCTTCCGTCGCGGGCAAGTATTGGATGGCGTCGAAAAGCCGTTTTTGTTGCTCCTCGTCCAATGGATGTTCCGTTATAACGTCTTCTGGTGTTTGGAACGACTTTTCCGGAATTTCAACAGTCGGCATCTCCAAACTATCATCATCAACTTCGGCCGGTCGTAGGGTTACCAGGTCCGCATTTGGCTCCAGTCGTAGGCAAATCTGTTCAGGATCTCCGTAGTATTCTTCGGCCATCAAAAGCTCCATGCTATTTATGGTACTCTTCGGAGCGTTTTTCAGCTCTATGAGGGGATCAACTGAATTACTCGCGGTGGTAAGCTCGAATCCAAATTTATTAAGGAAGTCCATGCCAAGTATGAGTGTTTTAGTAATCTGCGGAATGACGAGGGTGGGTACCACGTGAGTCACGTTCTGAAAAGAATAGGGGATGTTGGAGTATCCTAAGCATTGATACGCTGTTCCATCTGCAGTTGAAACTCTTAACGGAATTGGGTTCACCTGAAGCCCGAGTTTTTTGAATAAGATCTAGAGAGCTCAGCACGGATACACTCGAACCAGTATCCGCTAGCCCCTCGATCTCTTCGTTTAAGATGTGTACTTTCACGTGTGGACATCGGTGGAACTTGGTGGTAATTTGAAATACTCTGTGGAATTGATCATAATTTGGGATGGGAATCGAGGCGTCATTTGTGGTTTGAGAACAATCATTCCCTTCATTGTCCTCAATTAATCGTTTTTTTCCTTATCATCCTCCGTCCGGAGGTTGTGTTTGTTTGGACACCGAAATGCCGTGGTTTCGGAGCGACCGCAAATATGGCAGAATATTTTTTTCCGTTGATCACAGTCCCTCCACATGTGGCCTTCGTTTTGGCAATTCCAGCAAGTCAAAGTGTCCTTTTGGGTCTCCCCTGAGACTCTCAAGTTGGATCCTAACTTTCGAGACTTCCGCATTTGCATAGCACAAACCAAAGCGGGATCATCCACCTGGGGTTCATCTTCGTACTCAGATTCTTCCGCAACCAACTGGTTTACATAAGATTTAGTAGGATTCGCAATGTTATGTAAATTGCTCTCTAATGCGTCGAACTTAAAACACAGTTGTGCTAGATGATCTATTAATTGAATGGGTTCTAAGGCTAAGCGTCGCTTATATGAGATCTTCATATTTTCGACCACCAGTTCGAACTTCTCTCTTTCATCCATCTTTCGAATCATTCTCTGAACCAACATTTCCATGTCTGTCAGGTAGGCACTAAAAAGCTCATTAGGCCGCTGTTTGCGATTTCTCATTTCTTCACGGATCAGACGGTCTCTATTCGGATTGTCATACCTCATTTTGAGGTATGATTCGAGTGTCTCCCAGGAGTGAAACTTCTCTTCGTAAGTGGTATACCATACCGCGGCGTTCTCTTTGAATAAAAGGTGGGCGTGCAGGCGAAGATCTTGTTTACTTATGGCATATGATCGGGATAGTATGTTGATTTGTCGAAGAAAATCGGTAACGGGTACCGCATTTGTGTCTCCGGAAAACTTGGGCCACTTTTCGATAATGCTGCATTGTTGATGAGGCAACCTCCGATTTTGATACGCAGCATTCCAACCAAAGTCAGGTATTTCCGCCATCGGCACTCTTGGAGGGTATGGTAGCCATTCGAGATTCGCACGGTGATTATTTGAAGTACTTTGCGGTTCGGGACGGTGAGGGTGTTCCTCCGGACGAACGTCGGGATATACGTTAATCCGGGGTGCCGGTGGTACCATCTGTAGTGGGGCAGTCGGATCGTGCATCCTTTGAGGAGTTGAGACGTAGGGAGGCCCTCGAGAAATACGATCCACTTCGGGAGCAGCTAAACCTATATTTGCAATACGGTCAGCCAAGTCATTGATGCTTCGTTCATGAATCGGCCGACGATGGGTCTCGGGGCCAAGCAGCTGGTTAACCGCTCTTCGTACATAGTGCTCTATGTCAGACACATGAACATATTCACTAGCGCTTCGTCTCAGATCTAATACGGAAGGGGCTTCCAGTGGTCTCCTCACGTCTGCTCGGGTTTCGGGAGGAAGTGCATAGTTCACTGCGGCTTCCCCTCGATCTACCATTGCGTTTTCAGATCGATTCGGATAATTTGTTGGAGGGTTCTCAAAATTAAAACTGCCTCGATTGAAGATACTAGAAATCCCCTGATCGGGCACAACTGGTTGTTGAATCGGGAGTGGGGTTCGAAGGTTCGCCCTTGATTGCGTAATGTCTGGGCGCGGTGCGTCACTTAGCTGCAAAAAATCCATAGTCAACGGATGTGATGGAAATCCTGGAGGTGGATTAAACCTTCTAGATGAAGATCCACCCGTTTCGAGAGGAACCGGAAAATGGTTTTCGTCGGGGCGTTTGGCGGGCAAACTATGAGAGAATGCTGCCCGATTTGTTTGCAGTAGCTCACCTCCGACTGCGCCTTCCATCCAATCTGCAGGGAGAGAAACACCTACTCCAGCTTGCTCCCGTCCGCTGGGTGCTCGGTATCCACTGGAATCTACACTTATTGTGTTCCGCTGACTGTCTCGACGAATAGCTCCGCCTGAAACTGGGGGTGCTGGAGGCAGGTCATTCCCAGGAATGTGAACCACCGGGGTTGAGGGGACTTGGGGTGGATGGTTTCCCGGAGAGGGAAACGGCTGATTAACCATATCAAAGTTAATGGAGAAATACTGTTGACCCAATTGCGCAATAAGATTCAAGAGAAGTTGCTGGTTCTCTGCTTGAGTCGAATCACGTGGTAAATAGCGCCGTACCCTCATGTGGTAATGAACCAATCTCGAAAGGCAACTGGGATTAGGGCCAGAAGCCAGCAGGCGTCCAATCCTATGAAGTTGACGCGGGACAGTTTCATAATCATTGGACATTAAATGGTCGGCAATTTGTAAGTTGTAATCGGTTTTGCCTCTCACGAAAGAGATTTCGTAACTCTCTTCGACGGGCTTCGAGGTTTCCATCAGTGGAGTCTCCTCGGATGGCTAATTCATAATTGAGCTCGTCCTCTTCGAGATCATTTGTATTAATACGATAGAAGTCCATTTTGAAATTATTCTCGTGACTTTATCAAGAAACCAAAGGGTACCGTTTTGACTCGAAGTCCGGACACCTAAGCACTGCTTAATTTTCAGTTGAATATTTCAAACGGAATTAAGTACTTGGCACTTAGTGATAGCACATCCTGTCAAGATTAACTTATCAAATTTGCTGTAGTGTACTGAAAATTACACTTTGTATGCACGAAATAGCTAATATAATCGAAAACATTGAACATCGCTTGCTTCGAAATTCGGACATAGTATCAGGGATGCTTCAAATACCGGACAATTTTGCTTCGAATTTCCGGACACTTCGAGTTTGGCCTATATTGATTCTCAAATAGCCAATTTAATCCGTTCAAAGACAACTAGAATATATCATTCATATTTCTCGATTAATATATATCCGTATTATACACATTTGTATGGAAATCTGGCATCCCCCGGTTGTGTGTACCATCCGAAGTTTCTGCTCCGAGATTGACCAGGACTACCAAAAAACAGCATTTGAAACCAAGTGGGAGCATTTAAGTGCAATATACAACATTAAGAATCTAATAATTTCATACAATCTCCCCCACCATCCACCTCCTTTCATTTTTCAAGGTAGAACGCTTTTTTGATATTTGACGTGTCTGTGGGTAATGAAATATTTTCTTCAAAACTGCCTCTTAAATTCAACGTGGATAAGCTGCAATAGCTCATGAAAATCATTAGATGACCAAAATTCTTTTCTAATCAAAAATACCATAAATAAATATGATAGGGGAAACTGTGCCGATTTCCATTTCACTGGATATATATACATCTCATCGCGAAACAAAGGAATATGGCACCAAACTCGTCGATTCTTTTTATCAACCTGCGTGGTCACTGCGGAAAAAATCACAAAAATTCCTTTTATTTTTCTTTATTTTTGATGGGACGAACATCGGAGAATTAAAATTATGCATTATCTTATCATTGTTAAGAAATACTTTGAAATATAGCCATTAGTAGTATTTATGTGTCTTTTGAAATCCCTTTTCAGTTTGCTATTAGAAATCAAGGATTGAAAGGAGCGATTGAAAAAATTAATTCTTGTGGATTGATAAATCCGGGCGTGTCCGAGAAATGTTGAGTTTTTTATTTGACTGGTGTCGTTCACAGCGTGTCTTTTTTACAATTCTGTTCAAAAAGCTAGTTTTTTTTCTACAAAAATGTGAATGTTTAAAAAAATACATTTGAAGACAACCTTTCACTAGAAACTGAAAGCAAGTTTTGCTACTTGTGTGCAATTCATAAAGTGATCCCATTTACAATATGTGTATAAGTATATATCGATGAGAGCAAGCTGAGAGCAAGCAATGTTCCTTTTGGGGTGTAGCAACTAAAATCTAATGAAATTGTTACTATGCTTGCTCATTACGAATCATTTGATTTCAATTAATTTAACTGATAAACAGTTATTTAACATCATTTCAGTATGTCCGGAAATCGAAGCAATTGTAAAAACTTGCCTCGAAGTCCGGACATACAGAAAATGTAATAAAAATTATAAAGCTATGAATTCTCAAGCAATTTCTCTAATTCATGACAAAGAGTGCTATCATACTATGTTAATAAATTACTAATACCCCTTGCAAATGATAGAATATAGAACATATGAGCTTAGTTTTTTAATGTTGAGTCTTAAGCTGCATTCTAAGAAAAACGAAATTCACCGTTGATTATTACATGCCTTCAACTTTTACCTCTAATTTTCAAGTTTTTACCACAGATCACGGATTACTTACATTTGTTAAAATGGTTTCAAGTCTAAGAATCGTTCCCTGCACTGATAACCCAAGAAATACTTGTTGGGATGGTAAATAAAGTCAAATAACAATTGAAGTGTCCGGCTTTCGAAGCGTCCGGCAATTCGATGCAAAACGGTACAAAGGAAAGGGGGAAGTAGAAAACTTCGCGATAAACTAAGTGTCCTCTGTATAATAACTAACCAAAAAAATATCGGAGGTCGAGTAACAAACTCTGTCCAAGCTAACCAACCGACCAATAAACAAAGAAAATAGTCTCAAAGAACAATTATTTCTAAACTGAAAATAACTTGATTTTTTTTCGTATCGACTTTCTGTCGGGCCCCACGTTGGGCGCCAATTTGTAACGATTTGCTTTGAGCACATGGCGTACAGCAACTTAAGCGCCACTCTCTAAGATTGAGAGGTTGCTAACGCTGATAAAGTCCGGCCAAAGACTCCTCACTAGGGCAGGTTTGAAAGTGGCTCTATCACTCGAACACACTGATTTCCTCAAAACGTGGCACAACAGGGAAAGCGAACTCGATGCGAAAAGGAAAAAAAAGGAACTAAAGGTCCAAAACGAACTGCTAAATGTTTCACAGGACGATGTTATTAGATACAACTAGTTGAAGGGCAGTTGTAACTTAGAATCATAATTTATTACATAGCTAGATTTCACAAGATACAATTTAGCCATCTCAAGGGATGTGCTACGTACGTTTTATACTTAAAACTAATTTTTGAGCTCAAAAATAACCTTTTTATGCTTAACTAAATACTTGCGGTAACGTTGGGCGCCGTTGAGGATTGATGACGGGTTCATGCAAGGCGTGCAGATCTCAGTTCGTGGTACCACGTTCGATTCCGGTAGACAGCCCGAGGACCAGCAGTCGTCAGCACGAGCTTCTAACGCCGGCGGGGATAACCTTCCCCGGTCGATGATGCGAATAGCGAAAGCCCTCGAAATGGTAGCGATGGGGCACCGTGGCCTTCGGTTGACCACTCCGGTAGCGAACGACGAAACAGTCCTCAACGCAGATCGCGGAGGCTCGTTTCCCGGCAGCGAGATTGGAAATTATTGCGGGCTCCGAAGCGGGCGAGACGGTGGAAGAAGCGCGGCTTGTTTCCACCAGCGAGACGGGAGAAAATAACGGGCCGTCCTCGCGGATACTCAAGGGCAGTGATGATACGACTTCGATGGCTTCGGCCGCTCACGCCCGATGCGTCGACGAGGTCTTCTTCGTTGTTTCCGTCGCTGGCAGAGCGGGTCAGGGCCTGCAGATTTGCTGGTACGAACGTTTTGTCTTGCCGAACACGCGGCAGGAATCGTCACTGATGTTGTTCGGGTGCACAAACCCTCAACGCGGGTTTTGGAGGCGGACAGCGACGAGGCCAGGAAGTCTTGGACCGTCCCGGAGGCCTGAGGGCGTAACCAGGGCTGTTTAGGCTTGATGAGCTTACACGTGGGCTTGGATGAATTGGCGACTATAGCGATCGCGTGGCCGTTGAGGTACTCGTGATATTTGATCACTCCGGACAAAAACCCCACGTTAACAGGGTTTCTGGGACCGTGAACTCCAATGACGAACCACGTGGAGTTGAGCCTCACAAGATCTCTAAATTCGTACAATGGCGTTTCTTATTTCACCGTATTAACCAACGCACGTTTGCCTTTTTATAATTAATTAGAATCACTTCTCTGTACTTTCCGATTAGCAATTTGCACTATTCTTCTTGGCAATCCAACATCGACTAATCCCACTACATATCTCACAGTTCGGTCGGCCTTGGCCTTCATCAGATTCGCTCGTTCACACCATACAATGGGACAAAGAGTTTACTCTCCCAGTCCACGAGCGTAGGTAGCACATCGTCGTCCTATTTGCGTGGACCATACCACTGGGTGCGACTTTGCATCTAACCCATACTCTAAGGCAGAGGAGAAGACTGTCCATAAGTGGGCCCAAAATTTAGTACCTAGTTAATGAGTACCCAGAACCGAATTTCATGCTGTCAGCATTTTTTTCTCTACTATCAGGCAGATGACGTTACCGTTTGGCTGCCGTTTATGTAATAAGGTAAAAGGACTAAAGTGGACCCTTACCTGTGTTACATATGCAGGGCACCGCCAGTGCGGACGTCATCCACCACCGGTACTGTCGGACTACCTCTGCAACCCGAAGATAAAGTTGGCGTGATGCGCAAAGACGTCCCTTGCGATAGCCGCCGGTAGTCGGGGCACCATCAGTGCGCTAGTTTCCTTCACCGAAACTGGTGGACCACCCTCGACGCCAGGGGAAGTCAGGCGGATTCGAGCTAGGATGGTGTGGCTCGACCGCCGAGAAATCGAGACAACGTGGCAGTGGATCTCAACAAGCCAGTCGGCGAACTAGCCTAAACTAGGGGCCGGAATTTTAGGAGAAATGCATGAGCACAGCTTCTGAGCGAATTTGTGGTCCACCCACGCTTCATGTAGTACGGCCTGGGGATTTCACATTCAATAGTCGATTGAAGATGAATTTTGTTTCCATTCAGTCATCCATCATAGGGCAGTTGTTGCTTTTTCTAGGATTTGTTTTGGAAGAGAATTCTATTTAAGTTTGAAGTCCAAGATGATTTCCATGTACCAAAAAAGTTCCGTCCATTTAAGGACCAGATATTTTGAAGTTTCTCCTCCTTGTAAATGGAATTACGTGCGTTTTTAATGAATTTATGTTTAATCATTCAGTTTTGCACCGATGAATTGTAAAGTTTAAACACAGACAAAGCCAAATGTTGCACAAACTAAGTTAAATGCAAATATTAAAAATCATAAAAATCCCTGAAGAAGATGAAAAAGTCGAAACGTCGGAAAATATTGCGGATCTTTTCAAAATTTTCCATTTTGCGTATTCCGTAAAGTTCTACCGCAGCTGCCAAAGTTCTACCGCAAGCCTGGAAAACTTCAATACACTGAAACAAAAATCTGATAATTGGCGATGTCATCGTAGAATGCCATGCCAAACAGCAGAGAAAAAGTATGAAGTGACAGCTGCGGTAGTTTAGAAATTGAACCGTAAAGAGGAAAGTTTTCTCTGGAACAGCAATACACGCGATAACGTTTTAGCTGCTTCATTAGACTGAAAGAGCCCTTACTATTCGCGTGATTTTTATTCAATTACTTGTATCGAAAGCCCTATTTTTTTGAGCAGATTTTATCATAATGCAATGACAGGATTTGTTTTTTTTTTTTAAATAATTGATTCGACTATTTTGACCTACCCCACTAAATTTTGTATAGGAACATGCGCACATCTCCTTCTTTTCGCATGCCTTCACCGAGCCTATAAGAATGATTTGAATTTTGCACCATAGCAACCCATGGCCGTTGAACACATGTTTTCGCTTCCGTACTGATTATTGTTTGCAAACAAGTTGTTCCCTGCAGCGGGCAACATAAACAACTACCAATCAACAGCTGGTTGATTTTGTCGATGAAAAGTTGACCCACTCCTTTCGAAGCTACCTTGGTGCTATCGACCAAACACGGTTGAAGCTTTTTTCCATTGGCGAATATTTTGCGCTGCATACGTTCCAGCACCGTGCTACCGTTAAGTTCTATTCATCATAACTGCGTTTTAAAATGTCTACAATTCGCAGAGGTAGTAAATCTGCTCGTGGTAAGACCGGAAAAATCTCCAATCCCAAAGGAAGCTCTACGGCCGGTAGTAACAACGGTCTACCGAAGGATAAAGTCCCGCCCAAGCAGGACAGCGAGGAGTCGGAATCGACGGACGCCGTATCATCGTCGGACGAAGAGGAGCGCTGGAAGGACTCCAAGCATACCAACGATGTGCCCTCGGAATACTGGCACATCCAGAAGTTGGTCAAGTACATGAAGGCGGGCAACCAGACGGCCACGATTGTGGCGCTATGTTGCCTCAAGGATCACGACCTGACGACGCAGATGAACCAACGGGCGATCCAGGACTGCGGCGGGCTGGAAGTGCTTGTCAATCTACTCGAGAGCAACGATCTCAAGTGTCGACTGGGAGCACTGACGGTCCTGTCGGAGATCTCGTCCAACTTGGACATCCGCCGGTCGATAGTTGACCTAGGAGGTATTCCGCTGTTAGTGCAGATACTGTCGGAACCCGGACGGGACCTGAAGGTAATGGCAGCCGAAACGCTGGGCAATGTGGCCAAGGTGCGGCTTGCGCGCAAGCTGGTCCGAAAGTGCGGCGGGGTGCCCCGGCTGGTTGATTTGCTCGACGTTAATATCAGGTAAGACTCGGTTGGAAAAATAGTATTTCGTTGTTTTGGGTGACCTTGGGATGGGTTTTGGTTGTCATTTTAGTTGAAGGATGTGCCATATTTTCATATTTAATACATTTAATACAATCCATTCAAGACATTTCAATTTGACATGGCGATTCGCGTGCATTACAAAGACATGAAACCTTTGCTTGGTTTGCAATTCGTCTATATTCTGAACCAGTAGAATGACGCCACGATAAAAAAGGAATCGCCAAATTTCACATTCGAACAATAATTCACACCTCATTGGCTGAGTAGTTGTTTTATTACTCTTCTACACATCGCACCTATAAATGAATCGGCATGACAACCCATAGAAATTTATTAAGATATCCGAATCACTTCTGCTATGTATTTGCTCATTCCTTTTACCGCACTCACTCTCCAGCATTCTGCGGTCCCAGCGCGACCAGCTCAGCGAGGACGAGCGCGAAATGTTGGACATGGCCCGCGCCGGGGCGCGTGCTCTCTGGTCTCTGTCCGAGTCCCGACACAACAAGGAACTGATGTGCAAGGGAGGCATCGTCCCGTTGATGGGGAGACTGCTGAAGAGCGTTCACATCGACATCGTGGTTCCGACTATGGGTACCATACAGCAGTGCGCCTCGCAGGCCAACTATCAGCTGGCAATCACCACCGAGGGAATGATTTTCGACATCGTGTCGCACCTGACCTCGGACAACCTGGACCTGAAGCGGCAGTGCAGCTCAGCGATCTTCAAATGCGCCAGTGATAAGGTTTGTCCAAATGTTTTCGTTTAGTAGCTGCTATTGTTCTGTGTGCATTGGTTTGTTTAAAATTTATTGTATTTATTTGATGAGCTTTTTGTCTACCTCGTAAAACTAAAAATGAACGAAAAGCGTAACGCGTAACGCGTTTTTGCAAAAAGGTAAAACAGAATCGACATTTGTCGTAATCAAATGACAAGTATAGAAGCATATATAAGTTGAAAAGTTAGGCAGATGACCGTTAAGGAACAACACGAATTGATATCGTGGATTGTTTCCGTAATGACAAAACCAAATGAAATCTAAACAATAAATGTAACAAATAGGTACATATGCTGTTAACATTTCAAAGCACCATTTGATTTTTCAACACCACACTACAACCAATCCGTTCCAATAGGCAAAATATAGTGTTTCATTCTCATGTTACATACTCTTTTGACCATGTTTACCTATTTTTGCTTGCTTGCCCTAATCTATTCCGATTCAGAGCTTTATCATTACATATTTCAAAATGCGTTCAAACGGTCTTATCCTAATTCCAAAATTGTTAATAATCATGTTCATTATGAATATGAGCATCGTATATGATTGTGAAAGATGTATTCGAGCCTGATGTTAATCTTATTTATGGCTTTTGCTATAATCCATTTTACGCTCGAGAAGATAATTTTTTATTGATTCTTTTGAATGATAGAATCACTCTTATTGAAATATTATTGTTTGGGTGCTAGCTTTGAGAATGTATGAAAGGCAGCAAACCACGATAATGTGCCTATAGGCTATATATAGTTCAACCCATTTGATGTCACTGTGTGGATGAGCTCAAATATTTACAGAGGTCGATAGCGCTGTGAATTACTCCGCAGACTAACAAAAACAACGTTCCCATTCAGTCGAAGTAGTACCGCAAGCCATGCGACATCGTGGAACGTGTTTCCAGTTTCTGTTCAGATCCTACGCCATGTGCGCAATCAAATCAATTCGCGGAAATGGATCAAATTCGAAACTCGCTGAGGGAATTCCAAGAGAACGAATGTATCACCGAGCAGTTGTTTGTGGATTGTTCCAATGCTTTGCTGGAATGGCGCGTCAAAAGTGTGCAGCTACCGAAAGATTTTGAAGTGCTTCTGCTGTACAAACTTGCGCAATATGGGCTCAGGAATGACTTTGGTGCGGTAATACAAAAGATAACGGATGGATCGGATTGGGGAGCAGCTGTGGAGCGAATTGAAGCACTAGTCAAAGGGATAAGGTTGAGGGCGATTGAAGAAATGGAGGATCATTTCGATAGTGAGTTTTTACTAAGGCTACGCTTGATTCATGCTGAGCTGCATTACCTATTGGATGTTGAAGACCTTGCCGAAATCCCTGTAAGGGAGTTAATGTACACCCTCGCCGTTTTTCTACTTATATACAAACATGAAAACACGTATGAGATATTCAAATTGTGTTTGTTCCCTGTGGATGTGGTGAAGTATTTACTGTCCGTCGTGGCATCTGCGGTTGTCATCAAAGCTGGTAATCGAAGAAATGTAGTTTCCGGAAAACACAAAACACTTTTTCGACTGTTGAAAAAACTCTGCAAACAAGTGGAAGATCTATATTTTGCCGTCGCAATTCATCGCGACGTTGTGGCCATTTGCGATGAAGGTAATGCATCAGTATCTGAAGCTTCGCTATCACAAATCATATATAAGCTAGATAGGCTTTCTACAAATACAACGTCTATGGTGGGTGGTCTTAGCCTATTTGCCAAGGAAACATCTGATAGTTATCGACTAATCGAAGGGTCGGATCGTAAAATGATTATTTTTCGTCGCAATTTATGTTATAAGCTACCTTTGCTCAAAGCTTTGATAGAATTGGATCTATTCCTACAAATTGTGGCCGCTTATAAGAATTTCCTTAATCAGGTTAGACAATGTAAGACATTCAAACAATTGCGGTCCTATAGCTTATATATACGAAACATTGACAATGTTTACAAAAACCATAAAATACTATATCAGGATATTTTAAACTTCTATTCAGAATTCTGTGACCTTGAAGAAAGCAGAAAGCAAACGTCTTATAAGATGGATGTCATAACAAATTTGGAGAATTTTCTCCTTACGGAAACAACGTTTGAACTTTCACAGGCTGTTTATTTCATGGAATCGAACATAAGCTTATACAAAATCCATAATTTAATACAATTAGATCTTGCGAACCTATCGGATAAGTCTATTATACATTCAATTAGCAATCTTTGGAGTAATATTGATGTGGAGGAACAGTACCTTAACTCAAGGGAGCAAAATGATATTTCAAGATCAGACCCTACTGATTTGAGTGGAAGTTCAACTACGAGCAATAGCTCAGCTCCCGATATTGATCTATTTCAATCGAATGAAACACCATTTGACGACATACAACTTCAACTAGATGAGACAGCTAACGCAAGTGAGCTGAGTGATCCACTGTCCTTAGATTTTCCCAACATCGACCATCTTTTGCAACAACTGAATCAGCTAACAACCGCGGCAACACAAATCAACAAAAACATATTTTTTGATGAACCCATATCGGAAATCAAGAAGATCCTTGCCAACTACGAGTGCTCAACAATTGATGGAATTTCACGAAACTATCAAAACCTGCCGCACTATGCCTGGATTCAGCTGCGATTTTGGTTGATTCAGCACTACAACTATTTGAGCCAGTCAAAATGTTTGCTCGACGAAATGGAACTGCTGAGGGCAGGTCACGAGATGATTTTGGGCCAGCAATTCAATAATTTTCTCAACGAAGATCACCCGAGCTATCGGGTGATGACGACGGACTTGAATTTGGGTATTGTCCTATTAGCGTTGCTGATTACCGAGATGTCATATCAAGAAGTGACTAATAGAGAATCTGTTCCGTTGGAAATCGGTGAGCTAAAAGATATTAGAAAGGATGGTGTCCGCTGGATGCAAGTTCAACGGAAGCTATTCCGATCTTGCTTGGGCGATGAAGAGGGTTGTACTGCACAGCTTGTTGAGGATGATGCCAATTTAAATGGTGTGTACTTTGGTTTGCTTGATAAGTATGACAAGTTCGAGTACCATTCTTTGAAAGACATTTGCTCAGATGCTCATTCAAATTGTAATATTATCAACATTAAAGCCGCTTTAAAAACAGAACGATATGCAAAAGCTTTTGAGTTTTCAGAAAAACAAATATGCTGCTTGGAAGAGGATTTTTTCAGCTGGGAATCATTGATCTCGGCATTTGTGCAATCAGGGTCTTGTCCTTCGAATTTTGAAAGCAACTTGTTCTCTAGTATGGTGCAGAAATTAGTGAGTCATGCAAATATCAAATCACTCCAATTGTTATTAGAATTCCAACCAAATTATGATCCACCAAATGCACTGCTGATAAAATCTGCCCAAAGCGGTAATGAAAATTTGCTTCGTCTGCTGATCAGCAGGAAAAAATGTTTTGATGAAGCTGTCCTGAAGATAGGGATAGCGGCACTCATGCATCAGACTATAATTTCACAAATTTACGAGTTGTGTGATGAATCGCTTAAAAGTGTTCTCACAACGGCTGTCAAAGCCAACAACGTGGACTTAATCAACATAATATTAGCTCGACCATTCACTGAATCGATTATGTCGTTCTTGCTTCCAGTGGCAATTCATTACAATCGATTTAAAATGGTTGAAAATATTCTTACAAAGTACCGATTTATCGGCACCAACTCGTTGTTATTTACAGCAGCCCCACTTCAACACTGGTCCATCTTCAGACTATTAATTCAAAAGGGGGCAGATCCACATGCACGTGTGGAATCATCCAGCCCGTATGTCAACGGTTTTCAACTTGCTATCATTGGAAATTGTTCAAAAATCGTTAAGCAATTTGCGATACATACCGAGGGAAACAGAGATTTGGGATATCTTACTCTGGCGGCTTCAACTGGATCTGTGAGAATGGTTCGAAATCTTCTCCAAGCTGGATTCAGCATACTCGATGAGCATCACCTGTATCCGGTAGCATGGTCCAATGGGCAGAAAGATCTTAACCATCTTTTAATCGAGCACTTACAGCCGGATAGTTGGATATCTAATGAAGCAAACAGCTTGAGGACATGGCACATGATATTGGATCAGTGGAGACTAATTCCTTATTTGAAGTACTTGAACAGTTGCGAAGAAATACGACGAAACGATGAATCATTTCGGCAGCTAAAACTGATAGTATTAAGAAGGTTGAAGCTTTACCAAACTGTTGATGCCAATTGGAGTGTTCGAAGTATTGATATCAATCAAATAGACCAAACCGGGGGTTATGATTTCACAAAGTCTTGTAACCAACTTCAGTCAATGTTGAAGCAAAACTATGCTGACAAAAATATGTTCAGCTTAAATGTTCACGTTTATAGCCTTACCACGATGAGCTATGCATTTGTAGAAATCGTTTGTCTTCGGGAAGTCACAAATTTTATGGAGGATATTTTTGTTGATAAGCAAATAATTACACACTCCACAGTTTTGGAGCACATTTTTAGCTATTTGAACAAAGATGTGGTGTTCAGTTGCAGTGTTAGAATTTTCAACGATGATTCAGAGATTGAAAGATTTGAAATGCTGCACCTAAAATCATTTAAATGTGTAGCAGAGCTTCAGCTACGAAAACAAAATAATGCTGACCTATCGGAAGTAGAGCTGGAAATTACTACTACTGAGAATAGAATTTTGACTGCTATTCGGTCCGGAGATTACTCTTCGACAATATTCCTTTTGCATCAAATTGGAAACGTTGAGAACGAAGACATCTATTTGGACCCCTCGTTGCTCCATGAGTTATTAGACTGCCCCAATATGAGTGACCGGAATAAGAAACTTCTGTTGCAAAAATTCCATAAATATGGAATACCGTTCTCCATTGTCCCCAGCTCTGGATCTGGACAATCAGCCATTGTTTACGCTCTGAGAAGTAATCACTTCGAGCTTGCCGACCTTATGATATTTCTGAGTTGTAAAGATTTAGAAGAAACACAAAAGTTTCGTACCATAATTCAGCAAAGCTCAATAACACTATTTGAACGGTTTCTGTCCACGCGACATTATAGCGACGAAGACGAGTTTTATTATATCTCGTATGCCTTGCACGAATTAAACGTCAAGCATGTTACCGTTTCACAGGACTTACAGACTTATCTGTGGTTCAAGCTGGCCAAGTACGGGTTTAGCAATATGTGCACTAATTCAGTTGTCGCTTCCAATCCAATGGATTGGCTTAAATCCATCGATTGTATTATCGAAGGTGTGCACAAATTGAGATGCAGATCGGATCGCGGGAATGTCTTAGGTATAGACAATGATGTGTTGTTTACCTTGAGAATGATTCATAAACATTTATTTTTTGTGAAAGATAAACCGCATTTGAAGAAAATTCCTGTTAAGGAGATAACTTTCCTTTCGGCTATTTTTCTTTCTTTCTTCAAAACACATGGCTCTGATTCGAATTCGTTTGCTATTTATCGTATGGTACTCAACAAAATCACGCTGTTGCGATTTCTAGAATTTGTAGCAGTGCAATTAAGTCAGTTCAGAGATTTCTTCCAAAATTTGAACAACCGCTTGATCATTTTTTTGTCGATCAAATGTTCCAATTTAAAACGAGAAGATCTTGAAACAAATTGGAACAAAGAGCGGGAAAGTGATTCTACGTTACCAGCTCTTTGCGAAAATACTTGGAACAAATTAGTTTCCAAGAAAAATTCAACTCTTTCTACTGGTACTCTAGTGAACAGAGTCCTTTCAAGCAGCACTGACATAATTTACTTTCCAAAGTTATTCAAACCAGATAAACGACTGATCAAGAAGCTTCTCAAGCTTTATCATCGAGTCAAACAATTGTACTCGTTACTCAAAATTTATAATACTGTTAGCAACATTTCGCTCGACGACGTCACTAAGGAGGTTACTGTCGCGTGCATGAAGCGATTTTCGCAAATTTTCGGAGAATGTATTAAAAACACCCCGAATTCCCAAAATTTACCAAGTAAGCTCAACAGGTTGCTAAATCAACAGCTTTCCGGTTTCATTCGGCTCGTTAAACAAACTCGGGACGTTACGTGTCATGATTTTCCAATGGCAAGGAAGCTTCTGCCTCTGGATGATCAATTTATTTATTACAAGAAGGCGGGTAATTATCTCCAGATGGTCAAAGCCATAGTGGCTGTTTTGTTGATTTGCACGTATTTGGAATACTTTCGGTGCCTTTTTGGAGCTTTGAGACAGGGGCGCAGCTTGGATAGTATACGATTAATGATTCGCTTTATCGGGTGTCAAGATGCAATTGATTCTTTGCAAAATGATTGTTTGAAGACTATTACCCAATACCACATGAACCTGGATAAAGATTTGAAAAGAATTCCGAGCAGATCAGCAGAAGAACGGGAAGTGCTTGACCGAATCCTAGTGAATCATAACAGACGACTCCAAGTTTTGAAGCGACTTGAAGGAATAACCCAAAGCTTTATCTACAAATTCCGCGATATTCAAATCGCATCATTTGCCATGACTTCCATCGAGGCTGTCCACAGTTTACTGGATGTCAATTTACTGCCTACGAACAATCATTCTATTCTTGAATTTGTAGAAAACAGCTGGATTATACTGTCCGAGGATGTAACGACGTTATCTGGCGCTGAGAATCTAATGGAAACCAGTGCTACCACTCTGACTAGGCTACAAGTAAACTTTGACATTAATCAGGATACGATTCAGATGCATCACTGTCGCGAAGAAGTGCGAAGGATAGTGGGAGACTTTATAGAAGGAACCGACTTTGAAGCCACAAAAAAGCTTCAGCTAGAAAGCGATCTCTTGTCTAGGCTAAGCAAAAGATACTTCAACAATATCTTCATGATTAATGCTAAAACTCAAGCGATGAAAGATATTTTCGGGAAGTTACCCACTAGAGATTTCCATCAAAAGCTGAACACATTGATAGAGCACGATGTGGAGGATCTTCAGAACATACTTAATTCGAAACAAGAATCCGTTTTGAGAACGTTAAAAAAATACGGCTGTTCCACAATTGAGACATTGATTCAGAATGTTTCCAAAATTCCTCAGGAGGCTGCTTTAGCAATAGAGTATTGGCTTCTGGAATTGTGCGAAATTTTCATTAACACCCAGATTTTCCAGGACAACTTCTATGCCCTCAGGTGTGACTTACAAATGATATGCGGTAGAAATTTTCGGAATTATTTGGCGCACGATGGCTTATCATATGATCTGCTAACACATAGCACACGTGCTAAAGTACTGATTAATGCACTCGTCGTAGCGCAAAAAAGTTGGAAGCTCTTCCAAAATCCAAAGCCTTTTAATCCAAAAAGAGAAATAGACATGACAATTTTTGAATCCGGATGGCTCAATGACCAAGCATTACTTCTTCAATCTGTTCTTAAGTTCGATTTCGTCAATGCGAGACGTGCCATCGAAAACGGCGCAATGGCTTCTGGAAAATTTTGGACGTCGAAAGGAATATTTGAAGGACCTACTCTCGTGGAAGCATCCGAAATTGTTCAATTCTCAAAGGCAGAAGAAATGCATACTTTGGGTGCGGACATTCGAAAAACTATGATGCTTATCGATCCGTTTGTGCAGGCAAGATGGCACACTTACTCGACTCCAGCATGGATGTTGGAAATGGCATTACACAGGGGAGACTTTGATCGAGCTGCCAGCAATCTCGATGGTGACTCATGGGGACAATGGGCAAAATCAAGCAGATTTCCCCAATGTGTCTATCCATGCTTAGGTGCCTTGCTGTTTTATTTGGAAACCCATGACCAAAACGAAGAAATGCTCGATACCCTCATGTATTTTGGACCAGAATATTTCCGAGCATGGATGTGTTCAAGTTCCCGAAATTTTAGTGACTATCTCTTGAAGCGAATGCCATCAGCATGGTCTGAGAAGCTATTTCACGCTGTAACATTGAAATCATCGGTTGAACACATCATGGAAATAATTTCCACTAATTTGATTGATCCCTCCCATTTAAATATTGCAGTTCTCGCAAACTATTTCAAATGTTTCGATCACTTTCTGAAGAATTGCAGCTCGAATGAACAATTGGATAATGTTCTGGAATCGTGTGCAAGATTTGGTCGTATACAAATGATACAACTACTTCTTCAGTTCCGAGATTTTCCACAAATTGTTCTCGATTCTGCGTTGAATTTAGCTACACAGCACCAGCATTGGAATGTTTTAAAACATTTGCATCGGCATAGTGCAAATCCGTGGGTAAAACTGAAATTGAATGAATTGAGCTCCGGTGAAATCGCAATCAAGATGGGGAATTTGAAACTGTTGAAACTGTTTTTTAAAGATCAACACAACGCGAATGGCAATCATTTGTTGCCCCTGGTTGCAAAATATGGATCGGTGCGCATGGTGAAATACTTGCTCAGTATAGGTTGCGACCTTTGGAAGGCAAGAAATATTTTACAGTGTTCATTAGCTAACGAAAAAGATTCGAACATGACAAGATTCATTGAGTCGTCTCTTTTAGATTTTGAAGCTACCCGGAAATTTACTGAAAACAAACTGCAGCGATGGCTACAAATCATACACGAGCAAAAAGTTTTAAACTTTTTCGCAGATTCGCCTATTAGCAGTGAGGGAGGTCTTATTGCGCTGTTTCAAGCCGACTATCAATTGGCAAAAAGAGTACTAATAAGATGCAGCACTTTTTTCAGAATCAATGAACAGCATTGCATAAGAAACATTTGTTTTTATGAAAACAGAATTAAATCTAATGGTGTTATATCTCAAATAGAACTTCAGATTAATTCTGTATCTTCAACGGCAGTACATTTCGAACAGAATGTTGGGTTTAAATATAATTGCGGTTCAACTTACCAAGCACTTAGTATTGATATCTGTCTAATCGATGCGAAGTTGAACCTACCTGCAAATCTTAGCACAGCAAATAATTACGGCTCTAGTCCTTCAGCTCTTCAACTAATCACCGATTTAATTGAATCGATTGACTCTTTTACAGAATCGTTCGCATTGATAGGCAATTTTGAGTTTGATTCACGTGCTTTCCTTTTCATCCGAGTTGATAAATATTTAGCTTTGGCAGAAATTGAAAAAACCAGCGCACCAATATTCATCAATCGTTTCCTGAATTCCACCAATACAAAAGGGGAAACATTTCTTCATCATTTGCCACAAAACGTTGACGCGGAATTTCTCGATTTAATACTTTCCAACGGAGTAGACCTGACAGCAGTCGACAAGCTGGGTCAAACCGCTTTAGTTCACATATTACGCAAGGAACATTCCTGGGATACCCTTCACCGTTTACTCGAGTACTGCATTAAACGCGAGATACGGAACGATCAAGGAATTCACATTTTTGAAATACAAGACCAAGAAGGAAGAACTCTTCTAAAACACGCCACAAGTTATGGTCATCTGCGGGTTGTTCAGTTCCTCCTTGACCACGGTGTCGATCAAACTGTTAGGGATTGTTCGGGAAGCTTCGCACTTTACGAGGCAGTTCTGCTCCGATACACGGCGATCGTTTTCGCGTTGGTGCAGCAACGATCCGACGTGGTGAACCTTCGCCACGGATCCACTGGAGAAACCGTACTTTTTGCCGCAGCCAGCTTGAATAACGGCGAGCTTGTGAGGCTATTTCTTGATAACGGGGCTGATCTCTGCAGTAGGAATAAGGATGGACATACTGTGATAGCAAAAACGATAGTCAACGGAAGTGGCGAAGCGTTGAAAATTATTTTGGAACAAGCCAATCAATTGGGTGTTGATGTTGTTAATAATATTACTCCAGAACGATGGAATGCTTTGCAATGTGCCTTGATGAAGGATAATGTGGATGTTTTTCGAACTGTCCTGGAGCACATGGTCGGCAGCGTGGTTGATTCAAACATGTCGGATGAGTCGTTGGTTCGGTTGAAGTATATTTTGTTGGAGAAACACAAAATTATTGTGGAATTAGATGCGTTTGAAGCAGCAAATTTTCATCACCATATCGGTATTTGTTCCTATTTGCAGGAATGTGAGAGACTTTTCAATATTAGAATGAAGGAACCCTTACGAAATAAAGAAAGTAGATGGTTATCGGAATTCTTTGAACAAAATAACGTAATTTAGACTGTTCTTATACGAACTATGTTTTCATAATACAGATAAATTATAGTGCAGATGTTTTATGTTAAATATATTTTTTACAGCGATGATTTTTAATTCTTATTTCAGTGAATCCGAAATTCATGATTTAAAACTAAGTTCCATAGCTAAGATTACCAGCATTCTCCAATGAAAGCGAAATAAAAAATAAGAAGGGTTATGAACAAGACACGACCGACGACATGAAAACTACCTAAAATAGTTTGGTGTATTGCGGAATGTATTTCCATCATGCATGCATACTATAAGAGAATTCATTTGATTTCTTACGTTTTCAGCAACTTTCCGCCATCTCAAAGCGATTATGGCTCGAAGCCCACGTACCGCACCGACGCTGCCCTGCAACTTTAACCCGATGCATACCTGCGCATTTTGACACCACATGCGCGCAGCGTTTAAAAGACGCTAGGGTAGTGAGCTAATTCCCGTCGTAGTAGGTAGTGCTTGGTTTTCAAATCTAATTTATACGCCAGCCCAACTACTTACTCTAACTAAGTTGTATGCAACACGTATTTTAGAGTTCCTAGTTTTCATTGTGTACTATTAGCGCATTGAACAAATCATAGTTTATTGAGAATCGGCAATCAAAAATACCCTTCAAATTTTTCAAATTTGTGTTATGAAAATCTGTTTACGTCCATGAGAATTTTCATTCGTCCAGTATAAAACTCGATGGATTGCAGTCAAATAAATCTGTTGGTATTGGTGTGCGATTTCTACAAGTACACCAAATTAGTTTTTTATGCGGTATCATACCGTGTTAAATTAAAATAACATAAATTTAATTAATATTGGCCTGTTCTGAATATGATATATGTACATTGTGATACATTGAATAGAATATGTGTACGGAGGATGTTCGCGGTTATCCAAGAAATACCTGAAGTGGAGGTCTTCAGATCTACACGCGTAACCAATGATCTACAGGCCAGTTTTGTAAATGTAATATACCCATTGTGGTACATATAACAGAATCTGCGTATGGAAGATCTTCACGGTTATCCAAGAAATTCCTGAAGTGAAGGCCTTCAGGTCTACACGCGTAACCGATGATCTACAGGCCTGTTTTGTAAATGTAGTTTACCCATTGTAGTACATATAACAGAATCTGCGTATGGAAGACGATCGCGGTTTTCCAAGAAATACCGGAAGTGCAGGCCTTCAGATCTACACGCGTAACCAATGATCTACAGGCCTATTTTGTTAATGTAATGTACCCATTGTGGTACATATAACAGAATCTGCGTATCGAAGACGTTCGTGGTTATCCAAGAAATACCTGAAGTGGAGGTCTTCAGATCTACACGCGTAACCAATGATCTACAGGCCTGCTTTGTAAATGTAATGTATCTATTGTAGTACATATAACAAAATCTGCGTATGGAAGACGTTCGCGGTTATCCAAGAAATACCGGAAGTGAAGGCCTTCAGATCTACACGCGTAACCAATGATCTACAGGCCTGTTTTGTAAATGCAATATACCCATAGTGGTACCTATGATAGAATCTGCGTATGGAAGATCTTCACGGTTATCAAGAAAAACCTGAAGTGGAGGCCTTCAGATCTACACGCGTAACCAATGATCTACAGGCCTGTTTTGTAAATGCAATATATCCATTGTGGTACATATAATAAAATCTGCGTATGGAAGATCTTCACGGTTATCCACAAAATACCTGAAGTGAAGGCCTTCACGTCCACACGCGTAACCAATGATCTACAGGCTTGTTTTTAAAATGTTATGTACCCATTGTAGTACATATAACAGAATCTGCGTATGGAAGACGTTCGCGGTTATCCAAGAAATACCTGAAGTGGAGGCCTTCAGATCTACATGCATAACCAATGATCTACAAGATGGTTTTGTAAATGTAAGGTCCCTTTAATATCGACTCATGGAGGTTTCACAGTAACAGAATCTGCGTATGAAAGCCGTTCGCGGATATCCAAGAAATACCTGAAGTGGATCATTTCAGATCGACACGCGTAAATAACGATCTAAAGGCCTGTTTTGAATATATAATGTAGCCATTATTTTTGCCTTTCTCGTACAACAAAGTTGTATCATTTCACTCCAAGAACAAACTTTTTATAGAAGGCCCGGAGACCCATAGTGTTATATATCAATCTACTCGACTCAACGAACTGTATGCATGTGTGTATGTGTGTGTATGTGTTTGTGTATGTGTGTGTATGTGTGCACAAAAGCTAAGAAAAACATTAGACAGCTTTTCTTATAGCAATCCTTAGCCGATTTTCTCACAAAAAGTTTTATTCGATAGAAGGCAAAGACTAGTTGATCGCGTTTGAAACTTATTACGAAAATGGTACATTAAACCGAGCCATATAAGCGACATATAAGGTTGGTGTCTCGACTAAATGCGAGAAAGGCAGTATCACTATTCGGTGAAATAAGTTGGGTTTTTTTCTTCGAGGTCGTTCAACAATGATGTCACAGATTTTAGGAGGGGAGGGGTTTGTAAGATTTTGTGACACTGCATATACAAGGTATACAAAAAAGCGTGACAGACGAGGGAGGGGGTCTAGAAATCTCGAAAAATAGTGGACGTCATATTTGAATCATCCCTTTATTTGTGTGTTTTTTAAGTTTAAAATCAAGTTCAACACAAATGTATTCAATATGAAGAGAGCATGAACCATATTTAAAATCGGAACATTGATCTTCATCTACGCGTGAAGATCAAATTGCTTTACTCCAGGGATTTCTTGAATGACCAAGAACATATGCTGTGAGGGCATTCTGTTATTCGTACTACAGAGAGCATGTACCACATTTGAAACCGGAAAATTGATCTTCAGTTACACGTGTAGATCGAAAGGCCTTACTCCAGGGATTTCTTGGATGACCAAGAACATATGCAGTGAACGCATTCTGTTCTTTGTACTACAGAGAGCATGTACCATATTTGAAACCGGAAAATTGATCTTCAGTTATGCATGTAGATCGAAAGGCCTTACTCTAGGTATTTCTTGGATGACCAAGAACATATGCAGTGAACGCATTCTGTTATTTGTACTACAGAGAGCATGTACCATATTTGAAATTGGAAAATTGATCTTCAGTTACGCGTGTAGATCGAAAGGCCTTACTCTAGGTATTTCTTGGATGACTAAGAACATATGCTGTGAACATATTCTGTTCTTTGTACTACAGAGAGCATGTACCATATTTGAAACCGGAAAATTGATCTTCAGTTACGCGTGTAGATCGAAACGCCTTACTCCAGGGATTTCTTGGATGACCAAGAACATATGCAGTGAACGCATTCTGTTCTTCGTACTACAGAGAGCATGTACCATATTTGAAACCGGAAAATTGATCTTCAGTTACACGTGTAGATCGAAAGGCCTTACTCCAGGGATTTCTTGGATGACCAAGAACATATGCTGTGAACACATTCTGTTCTTTGTACTACAGAGAGCATGTACCATATTTGAAACCGGAAAATTGATCTTCAGTTACACGTGTAGATCGAAAGGCCTTACTCCAGGGATTTCTTGGATGACCAAGAACATATGCAGTGAACGCATTCTGTTCTTTGTACTACAGAGAGCATGTACCATATTTGAAACCGGAAAATTGATCTTCAGTTACGCGTGTAGATCGAAAGGCCTTACTCCAGGGATTTCTTGGATGACCAAGAACATATGCAGTGAACGCATTCTGTTCTTCGTACTACAGAGAGCATGTACCATATTTGAAACCGGAAAATTGATCTTCAGTTACACGTGTAGATCGAAAGGCCTTACTCCAGGGATTTCTTGGATGACCAAGAACATATGCTGTGAACACATTCTGTTCTTTGTACTACTGAGAGCATGTACCATATTTGAAACCGGAAAATTGATCTTCAGTTACACGTGTAGATCGAAAGGCCTTACTCCAGGGATTTCTTGGATGACCAAGAACATATGCAGTGAACGCATTCTGTTCTTTGTACTACAGAGAGCATGTACCATATTTGAAACCGGAAAATTGATCTTCAGTTACACGTGTAGATCGAAAGGCCTTACTCCAGGGATTTCTTGGATGACCAAGAACATATGCAGTGAACGCATTCTGTTCTTTGTACTACAGAGAGCATGTACCATATTTGAAACCGGAAAATTGATCTTCAGTTACGCGTGTAGATCGAAACGCCTTACTCCAGGGATTTCTTGGATGACCAAGAACATATGCAGTGAACGCATTCTGTTCTTCGTACTACAGAGAGCATGTACCATATTTGAAACCGGAAAATTGATCTTCAGTTACACGTGTAGATCGAAAGGCCTTACTCCAGGGATTTCTTGGATGACCAAGAACATATGCTGTGAACACATTCTGTTCTTTGTACTACAGAGATCATGTTCCATATTTGAAATTGGAAAATTGATCATCTACGAATCCTTTCTCTGTACCACAAGGAGCATGTACCATACTTAAAACAGGACTGCAAATCTTTGTTCCTGAGCTCAAGCCATTTCTTGGATAACTGGACGACTTATCTCGGACTGGACGACGAGCTCGGTGGTCTAGTGGCTATCGCTTCTGCCTTATAAGCAGGAGGTCGTGGGTTCAATTCCAGGCTCGCCTCTTTCCTACTTTGTATTTCTATCTTAGTTCTTTCTGTGTTTCACGTTCTACCAAAACGATTCCTACTGTTATAACCTTCCACACAATCCCAAAACCTCCCGTGGCACCTATGAGAGGTCGTAGAGTTCTCTGCATCTTTCTTAAGTAGGTGTCCAACAAACCATCCTTCCCCTTCCTCAGCATTCGCAAGGACGTGGCCAGGACAGATCTCGACTATTGGAGAGTGCATTATTTCCATCTAAGAGATAGTGATTAGTACCAAATCAATATCTGTGGTAACGGATGAAAGTGATACTACTCTCACACAATAGTCTTGGCTTGTACCACCTACGAATTTGTGCGAACTGCTAAATGCTAAATGCTAATGCTAACTGGACGACTTATCTGTGACTTTATGCAGAATAACTATCATTTCGGTCAATTTTGAAAGTCAAACTTAAAAGTTTATTTCGGTTCCAGTTAACAAAAATTTCCTATTGCAATCCCATTTCGACCGCATAAAAATGGTTCCGATTGTGCTGCCATTCAGTTAAATGCCTCAGTCTGTCAAACAACTAACACACATGCTTAACATGTACGTGGGTAGTGCTGCCAACTGATTTCTGTTATGAAATTATTTCTCCTGTTTCAAACTTTTGGAATAGTGGAAAATTTTAGTGTGAATGACGAGTGTGTATGAAAAATTATATTACACTAGCGGAAAATAATTGAAAAACCTACTTTTATTGACTGCATGATTGATGCTGCAAGTTTAAAAAAACAGATTATTTGAACGCCTTCCGGTAGTTATTTTTCAATTATTTTTCACTTGAGCAATAAACATTGCTTTTATTTAGTGCGCAGTGAGAAATTTATGTGAAAAAGTGCGGTGAAAAGCAGTGAATTAAGTTGATTTTGGTGACGGTATTGCGCGTCTTCTACAGCAGTGAACGAACTGGATTTTCCTTCGTCGCACGGATAACGTAGGAAATTGTGAAAAAGTCACTGCCGAAAAGTTAAATTTATCTGTATTTCAAGTAAGTAACACCGGAATGTAATTGAAATGAATGCAGATCGTAGTGAACACTTTTTTTTCTATCTCGCCAGATGGTTGGTTCATTATTTTAGTTTACGATTCGCGAGTATTTAGTTATTTAGAATTTGATATGACGAATGCTAGCGCCATGGACGAATTAGCGCATAACCCTACATGGGCATCAGGCCTATGTTGTGCAATTTGAAGAAAATTTGTCTGGAATAAACATCTTCTTGTGTAAACTAATGGTCCTGTAGAGTATCGATTTATTTACAATAATGCGCCTTTTCAATCCAGCAACAAATCCAAAATCAGAATCGTGTGAGAAAATTTCATTTTGCTGCTGCTACTGACGCCAACGTTAGCCACTCGACGATTTGCCACTGAAACGCTATAGACGACATAATTTTTAACATTGTTAAATGATTATGTTTGCACTTAGAAGAATATTCATATTGGACCACCCTTTTCTTGGTCCTCAAAAGAACCTATTTCATTTCCTATCCATAACAACAACAAAACCAAAGTACGAATCTTGTGAGAAAATTTTACCTTTCGACGATGACAGCAAAACTTTACCTTTCGACGACGCTAGCATAGTGAATAAATTTTCGAGGGCAACCACCTACCGACGGCCGCCGCTCGGACCGACACTAGCGCGATTCCGCTACCGACGCCAAGCGATTATTTTTTTGAAGAAAGTTCATCTCGATCAACTTATTCTTGTTACTCTGCTCAATAATACGCATTTAAATAACTAACAGTAGTCATAAGACGAGTTTATACAATCCCATTGAATTCCACCACTTAATTGTATCTTGACAGATACGTATTTCGACCTCAACGGTAAGGCCGTCTTCAGTGTCTCGTACTTGACTCGACTTACGTACGAGACACTGAAGACGGCCTTACCGTTGAGGTCGAAATACGTATCTGTCAAGATACAATTAAGTGGTGGAATTCAATGGGATTGTATAAACTCGTCTTATGACATTACAATAATCAGAAAATCAATCACTAAAAAGCTCAAAATAATTTTCTTATCAACTAACAGTAGACCAAATCTTACGGGAAAATTCATTGGACGCCATAAATTCGTTAGACACTAGCAGTTGTACTTTGGTAAAATTTCTCTTAAATTCCTTTCAAATTCAGAAGTGGTCCTGAAAAGAACCGGTTTATTTTCATTGATCTTCAAGCACTATCAGCAACCACTCAACAGGTTGAATCTTGCGAGGCAAATCTGCCTGAAGAGTTGCTTCTTCTGTGGATGGCACAGATGCAAAAAAAATCACTTTAGTGTTGCGCCGGCCCGACGACCTACACGGTTAGAAAAAAGTACCTAATATTAGGTACTTTTCACTCAAATCGGAAATTTGGTGTAAGAATCCAAAAATAGGTAATTTTTCCAAAAATTAAGTAAAATTCATTTAATATTAATATACTTAATAAACTTAATATTAAATAGAAACTAACCAAAAGTTAGGTGAATTTTACTCAACTTTTGTAAACATGAGATTACTTAAGATTGGGTTCCCACAATTTACTGCTCTTGTTGAGTGGTTTTGCTCTTCATTTTATGACAACTAAGGAAAGAGGGAGGGAGGTGCAAAAGAAAAAAAAAAAGTACCTAAAATTGGGTACTTTTTTCTAACCGTGTAGGATTCGTTGCTCCACCATCGATTATCACCACTGACGTCACTGATGCCACTGCTTTCTTCCTATCGGACGCAATCGAGCGCTCACTGTGAAATCTCGAACGAAAATGACGCGGGCGCCTAATACACTGATCCTATTAGTACAGAAAAAATAAAGCGGTGGACATCTCTTTTTTGTTGGTTCATCCATTTTTTGTTGTTTATTGAGACGAAATCAAGTGATTTTCGGATCGAACGAGAATTATTTTTCGGAGTTAGTAGTGAAAAACATCTTTCTCCAACCCTTCTTGTCTCTAGAGCGAGCCTTGAGGATAGGCGAAAACCGTGCCTAATGCATAAATTTCTTTTATCGTTTCATCGCTTTACGCCTTACTCACCTTTCGCGAATATTTTCGGAAAGCAATTACAAAAAAATATGACCGCCATGGGATTTGAACCTGCGAATCAGCAAAACCGACGGTGGGATGCGGTCGCTTTAGCCACACACCTCATCGACATTTTTTGTTCCATAGAAGCTAACTCTTTTTGCAATACGTAATGACACGAAAAAGAAGAAATAAGTGAGGAAACGAGAAAATTATTTTTTCGCGGCGCTGGTAGTGAGAGAAAAATGATTATTTCTCATCAGAACTTTTTTATTTTCCCGCAACACGATTTTTCGTCGAAAATCAACGTGATGGAGCATTCTCTGTTCGTGAGAATGAGTGAGAATTACGATCCCTGTATTGTTTATCTGCAAATCTCCAATAAAGACAAAAAAACATAAGATTGTGTACATGACACGACCGCCTGACGTACAATAGTTTGTTGCTCTGATGAATGTAATGCTATTATGCATAAACAATACGAGATATTGCGCTGTTCACACTAAATCGAACAACACAGTTTGAAAGTGTGACGATTCCAATGACGGTTTCGATTTCAATGGATTTTAATGTCGATAAATGTCAGACGAAAGCAAACGGTGTGAGAACCACGCGTTTTTGTTTTGAACATTTTCGCATTTTGCAACTTCTTGCCTTTTCTCTTTCTAAATGATGGCCAGTGTTGCCAGTTGTGCAGTATTTCATAATAATTTCCTTTAGAAAATATTATTTTTTTGCTGTGATTTGAGAAAAAGATTTCTGCAACTGTGCACACGCAACAAAAAAGTGTGATTATTGAAGTGCATCGATAATCCATGCGTCAATGCAAACTGCAAAAACTATTTCTTATGTCACAGGTTTCGAACTAAATTCAAAATAGGAAATGTTTTGCATACGACAATTTACGACATTCGATATAAAAACGATAATTATATTTATTTTCTATATTTAGTAAATAACAAAAAAATTAACTCATGGTTGTTTATTGAATTTATTGAAAAATCATCAAAATGAGCTTAATTTTTGATCTTTCTATTGCAAATTTCATTTTCCTCTTCTTCTTCAATGGCATTACATCCCCCACTGGGACATTACCGCCTCGCAGCTTGTTCATTAAGCACTTTCACAGTTATTAACTGCGAGGTTTCTAAGCCAAGTTACAATTTCTACATTCGTATATAATGAGGCTAACACAATGATACTTTTGTGCCCAGGGAAGTCGAAACAATTTCCAAAATGAAAATTGCCTAGACCGGCAGCGGGAATCGAACCCAGCCACCCTCAGCATGGTCTTGCTTTGTAGCCGTGCATCTTACCGCTATTGTTGTTGCCAAGCGATTATAAACACTTCGAAGAAAATTTGTATCTGTTCGGCGGAATATTAACAATTGAACTGTCTGCCATTGCCAAGCGAAGTTGTTATAGACTTTGAAGAAAATTCGTTTCGATTCAACATTTTCCTTGTATAAAATTGTGCTTATGGAAAGAATTAAGTATCTTCAATAATGCGCATTTCCAAACCCTACAAAACCAAAAACAGAATCTTTTGAGAAAATTTAATTCGGCTGCTACTGATGCCAACGTTTGCCACGCGATTATTGCATCGTCTCCCTTCGCGCATCGACGCACGCTTGTGATTCCGCTAACGACGGCATCGCTACGATTGAACTGTCCTCTGTCGTCACTCGATTATGTTTTGTATTGTTAAGAAACCACGTTTCGGATCAACTTTCACTTGTATAAATGATGATCCTGAAAAGAACCGGCTGGTTTATAATAATGTGCTACCGACGTCAAGCGATTATGTCTGTTACTTGAAGGATGTTCGTCTTGGGTAAATTTTATATTGATAATTTGCTATCACTAGAGCCTATAACAGAGCTAAGAATCTTGCTAAATAAATTGAATTGGACGCCAAGAATTTGCCGGTCTTTATCAACGGCAGTTCGGAAAATCCACTCAGCTTTACTTTTTGCCTTTCTCGTATACAAAGCATACGTAAAGGCTATATGTTCACTCCGAAAATGAACTTTTTATAGGAGGCCCGGAGACCCATAGTGTTATATACCGATCGACTCAGCACGACGAATTGAGCTGATGTCTGTGTGTGTGTGTGTGTGTGTATGTGTGTATGTATGTATGTGTGTGTGTGCGCAAAAATGTCACTCATTTTTCAGGCACTTATCCTTTACCGATTTGCTCGCAACAAGTTGCATTCGACGCATAGTGCTGTCCCATTGTTTCCTAAAATTGGCCAGATCGGACTATGGAATCAGAAGTTATGGCCAAAATACAATTTTTTTATACCAAAAACAAGCGCGTGAAAATTTCTCACTCATTTTTTAAGCACTTATGCTTAACCGATTTGCTCGCATTTAGTTGCATTCGATGCGGAATCCCATTGTTTCCTACTGAAAATTGGTTATATCGGACTAATAATATAATAATAAAATACTATTTTTATAACTCACGAGAAAGGCTCCATCACTGCTAGGTGGATTAATCTGGGTTTTTCCCAAAATAATGGTGGTCCTGGAAAGAACCGGTTGATTTTCAATATCCCAAACTACAATCAGCAACTACCCTCACTCTACCATCGATGACGCCACCAACTCCATCGTTGCGGCAGCCGTTGTTGCTAAGATCGCCACCCCCTCGGAGGTGAGCCAGCCAAGGGCTGAAAGCCTCCTTAATAAAGATATAAAAAAAAAGATCGCCACCGACACCATGGTCTACTCTCCGCCCGACGATCGCCTCTGATGCACACTCACCGCTATCGAAGGAGCGTCGGTTGTTTCCGCTATCTGAAAATGCTTGAATGCATATGACGGGCGCTTCCGACATACGGGTCTTTTTATGCATAGAGAAAATGAAGCATATAGCCCCACCCCTTTGTGAGTATTATGGTTGCTCATATCATTTGCACCACATTAATTAACAAAGAGGCGGGGCTAATTGTCCTTAATTGATTACAAGAAATCTGCTTTCCCGCGCGCCCGAGCTATTTTGTCAATATGTCACGGAGAGCGCAGAGTGGTTTATCGTCGGTAGCAGAATCACGAGTACGCGTCGGATGGAGACGCTGCAGAAATTAATTCGCATGGATGGCATGTAACGACAGCCAGTTTTACGTTTATAATCAAAAGTTTAAATTAAATTTGCAAATTCGTGGAGAGCTTCCGAGTCGTTTGATATATAAATCTAGGAAATTCATCACAAGATAAAGGCGCTATTAACATAGGCGTAACTAGAGTCTCGGTCTAGGGGGGGTCATGGCACCAGTTGGTGGGATGTAATTTTCAAAGGCGATTTAAAGCACTGTGCGCATGGATTGCAATAGAAATTGATTGACTAAGTTTATCGCTCATTTGTCCTAGAACTAACATAAAAAAATCGCGAATAATACAATTGATTTCCAATGATGCTGTGATTGCTTCAAAACGCTGTGTCTGTGTCAACTTGTCTTATCCATGTTACTAAATGTGGATAAGTGTGTAATCTAAGATTCAAGAATCTTCTTCGATCTTCTTCTATCTATAAATGAAATTCGATATGAGTATATTTCTGAAAGTTTTCAAGCATTTCCATGATTACTTAATGCATAAAGATCTCGATTTTTTTGAAACTTGAAATTTTTGAAACTCTTTAGATGTGGAATAAATTCCACGAAATTTTGTCACAATCAATATAGGTATTCATGCAATTCCAAAATGTATGCTATGTGCTGAAATAGTTAAGTACCGATGAACACAAATTTGGAATCTTAAAGTGTTTTTTATGAGTCATAAATTCCATGAGTCATAAAATTATGAGTCATAAATCAAATTCCAGAATAACATAGGGTTTTTGTAGTTACTGACGTTAGGAAGAGGCTTTATTATAGTTTTCTGAATAGGTGAGAGATTTCTCTGCAAAAATCAAAGAGACTTGAGAAGCAACCAAATCGATCTGAATTGTGCTGCAAAAGAAATGTTTTCTGATACGAACCGTTTCTAAATCTTTTTTTTTATCCTAAAAAACTAATTCTAACTAAAGCAGGCACAAAAGAGTTTTCCGATGATCCTTATGAAATTGCCAAAAAATTAAATGGAACAAGATCTTTTGAGGATTATAAAAATATTTCTTTAATGCAATCTCTGTTGTGAGTGCGAAGGTTGCCTAAGTTTTGTCCTAATACTTTCAATGGAATGCGTTGTTGATTTTTCTGTCATTGTAACAAAGATTCTTAAGTTTTATAATTTTATATCTTTCTGAGCCAGAATTATATAGCCAGAATTTGATCAACTGTTTTGCGGCATACCTTGCGATTAACTCGAAGATTTTCGAAAGAATGGTCGTTCGAAATTTCATTGACCGGATTTGTGTACATGTGCTCATTTTGATGTAGTTGCTTCAGTCTTTTTTGAAGCGGATGGTAGTTTAATAGAACAGAAATATTTATATCTTAATACAATTATGTTTTTATGTTTCTGCGACCAGGATACTAGTCAAACAAATGCAGAACAAATTTATTATTTTAAGCTAGCAACTGAATTAGAAGCGGCATTGATTTTAGCTTAAAAATCGAGAAAATGTTCCCGGGGGTCCAACTTAAATATTTCGATGCTTTGCTGAACAAATGGTCATAGATGTGATAACGCAACAAAAAATATGTTTATAGAATTCATAATCAAAATTAAGAAATATGTAGGAAATATGTAAATGAAATAAAAACTGACTAAGTTGGAATTACTTTTCAAAATTTTCTGGGGGGGGCCACAAGTAGGTCTGGAGGGGGCCAGGCCCCCCCGCCCCCCCCCTTATTTACGCCAATGGCTATTAACGTTCAAAAAATTTCCCGTAACACGGTAGATCACTTTGACGTAGTGTGTTGCGGTGTAAGATCTACCAAACAGAGCCCTAGCCTAATCCATTTTTCTAGCTATAGTCTTGAGAAAACAAAACAACAACTGTATCGAAACCGATACTGCATTGCTTCTCAATAGCACTGGAGTAATTCGACATGCACTTAAACACTAAGGATACGGGTAACGCTACAATAGATCTAATAATTGGTCGCAGTGGCACACCCGAAAAGAAAAAAAAAACGTTCAAAATGATGGTATATGAACAATCTTACGACGACTTCATTCTTGATAATGTTTACTAATAGATACGGAATAGGCGTGATGAAGCTTTACTTTGCCACCGAAAAGTGAATCCTATAGCTGACTCATAACTAATCATTAGTACATCATCTTCTTCTTCTTCTTATAAATAAAAATGAAATGGTCTGTGTTCGTATCCGCATAACTCGAAAACGGCTGGATGGATTTTTTTCATTTCTTCAGCAGATATGTTCGTTATCGTTTCCGACGGGTTTATATGCTATTTCCGCATGCGAAAATTACGAGTAGGGTTAAATAAATTGTGAAAAACTTGAATTTAGATTCGTATGGAAATTTCGCATAGGCAGTTCACAACGCGTATTTTCGCCTACTATGCAGGACAACGTCTGCCGGGTCGACTAGTAGATGATAACAATTAGTTTGGAAACGATCAAGCTACTTGCTAGAACATAAAATCGCCTTAGACTACCTTAACAAAGAAATGACAATAAAATAGACTAAATGCACGAACAGCTTCCACTTTTTACAAAACATATGACTTATGAAACTTATAAAAACTTATGAAACAACCGTGTCGAAATATCATTTGAATGCAAAGCTTGCTTGAAACATGCTTAAAACGCATTAAAATGAAGCAACACTAAGAAAACTATGGATTTCATTTTTAATTAGGTATCGTTTTTTATAATTGCTGCCGTTTCATACGGTTACAGAGAATGTGGCGCGCCCCGGTTATGGGAAACTAGTTTTTTTTTTATTTTGTGATTAACTTCTAATTACATTTTTCAAATTTTTACTATAACTAGTCCTATCAACCTACATATTTTAGCATACATTTAACATTTTTCCAAATTGATATTCGAACATTTTTCTGTTATTCTATCGAATTTCCCCAATTGACTTTTTGAAACAATACAATTTTTTGATGTCGTGTTATTCAAACAAAATGCAATTGTATGACATGCAATCCACAAAGCAGCACACTGCTGTTGATTTGAAACTTCAATGTCCCATTGGAGTATGTCTTCCAAATTACTGTACAATGCTTTTAATCGATCCGTCATTATGTTTTTCGTCCAGTTCATTATATCTGTTGTTTTGTTACAACTGCGTAGCCTATGTTCGTCATTATCAGTAACTCCATACTCGTCACATTCATCGTTGTTCAAATTACCGATTCGATATGCTATTAACTTCTCCTTGTTTGGTATTGTATCATTCACTAAGCGGTAGATCAAATCTTTATCATAGGAAGCTAGAAAATTGTAACTC